>NW_027040972.1:0-225534 GCF_037179485.1 Ochlerotatus camptorhynchus | reverse complement strand
TTCGTATGGAGGGGTGCTTCTGGGGATCAACAAGCTCCATTCCTTCTACAGAATCGATCTGCCTTCGGTGACAGGCATTGAAGTTGTTGCATGTCAGGTTAATATTCGAGGTAAATGCCTCAGTATTGCCTCAGTATATCTTCCACCGCGAACTGCGATTTCTCGTCAAAGTTTCTCGGATATCTGCACGGCTATGCCGGAGCCACGGTTGATCTTGGGAGATTTTAACTCTCACGGTACAGGCTGGGGGGAACTGTACGACGACAACCGCTCAACCTTGATATACGACATGTGCGACTTCTTCAAAATGACAATTCTGAACACCGGGGAAGCAACACGAGTAGCTAAACCTCCAGCAAAAATAAGCAGATTAGACCTCTCACTTTGTTCGAGTTCACTATCGTTGGATTGCTCGTGGAAAGTAATTCAAGATCCCTACGGTAGTGACCATTTGCCAATCAAAATTTCTATTACCAATGGTTCATCTTCTACTCGTTCGGTCGACATCGCGTACGATCTTACAAAAAACATTGACTGGCGAAAATTCGCGACCGCGGTTCTTGATGCCAGCCAATCGGTTGACGTACTTCCTCCGCTGGACGAGTACTCCTTTCTCGCGCGTCTTATCATCGATTCTGCGCTGCGAGCACAGACGAAACGTGTTCCGGGTATTTCCGTCCGCAAGCGACCTCCCACCCCGTGGTGGGATAAGGATTGCACCGACGCGAACAGCGAGAAGTCCGCCGCGTTTAAACGGTTCCGCAAACACGGCAAGGTCGGGGATTTCGAGCGGTACACCGACCTCGAGAAAACTTTTAAGGACTTAATTAAAGCAAAAAAACGCGGTTACTGGCGTCGGTTCGTCGATGGTTTGTCGCGAGAGACTTCCATGAGAACACTCTGGAATGTCGGCAGGAGAATGCGAAACGCGTCATCACCGATTAACGAAGACAAGGAGTACTCGGACAGTTGGATATTCAGCTTCGCGCGGAAAGTTTGCCCGGATTCGGTGTCGGTTCAAACCAACGTTCGTGATCGTCCGTCGGGTAATAACGAAATAGATTCCCCGTTTTCGATGGTGGAATTCTCACTTGCTCTCCTTTCATGTAACAATTCAGCTCCAGGAATGGATAGAATCAAGTTCAACTTGCTTAAAAATCTCCCAGATGTCGCGAAGAGACGCTTGTTGAACTTATTCAATCAATTTCTGGAGCACAACATTGTTCCGGATGACTGGAGGCAAGTAAGAGTTATCGCCATTCGAAAACCCGGTAAACCCGCGTCGGATTATAACTCGTACCGTCCCATCGCGATGCTGTCCTGTATACGGAAATTGTTGGAGAAAATGATTCTTTTTCGTCTAGACAAATGGGTCGAGTCGAATGGTTTACTTTCAGATACGCAATTTGGATTTCGGAGAGGCAAAGGAACGAGCGACTGTCTTGCGTTGCTTTCAACTGAAATTCAACTGGCCTATGCGCAAAAACAGCAAATGGGTTCAGTTTTCTTGGACATTAAGGGGGCTTTTGATTCTGTTTGTATCGATGTCCTTTCGGATAAACTCCACGATAGTGGGCTTTCACCAATTATGAACAACTATTTGAGCAACTTGTTGTCTGAGAAATATATGAGCTTTTCTCATGGAAACTCGACAACTTCACGAATTAGTTACATGGGTCTCCCCCAGGGTTCATGTTTAAGCCCCCTTCTTTATAATTTTTATGTAAAAGACATTGATGGTTGTCTTGATGAAAATTGCTCGCTAAGGCAGCTTGCAGATGACGGCGTTGTATCCGTTATAGGGCCAAGTGCACCGGACCTGCAAGGACCATTGCAAGATACCTTAGACAATTTGTCTACTTGGGCTATGAAGCTGGGTATCGAATTCTCTCCGGAGAAAACTGAGTTGGTTGTTTTTTCTAGGAAGCATCATCCTGCACAGTTACAGCTTCAACTAAAGGGTAGAACAATCACTCAAAGTATATCTTTCAAGTATTTAGGTGTCTGGTTCGATTCCAAAAGCACATGGGGAAAACATATTGCGTATGTGAAACAAAAATGCCAACAAAGAATCAATTTTCTTCGTACAATCACTGGAACTTGGTGGGGAGCACACCCGGAAGATCTGATCAGGTTGTACCGAACAACCATCTTGTCGGTTCTAGAGTACGGAAGCTTCTGCTTTCAATCCGCGGCGAAAACACATATCCTGAAGCTGCAACGGGTTCAATACCGTTGCCTCCGAATCGCGCTTGGCTGTATGCACTCGACGCATACGATGAGCCTCGAAGTACTCGCGGGTGTTCTCCCACTGACAGATCGTTTCGCGGAACTGTCCTTCCGGTTTCTTATCCGTTGTGAAGTAATGAACCCATTAGTAATAGAAAACTTTGAGAAGCTGCTCGACAGAAATCCTCAAACAAGATTCATGAGTCTCTATTACGAGTACATGACGCTGGAGATTGGCCCTTCTTCATTCAATTCCTCTCGTGTTTGCCTCCAAGACTTTTATAGTTCCTCTGTAAATTTTGATCTGACCATGTTGCAAGAAATCCGTGGAATACCAGATCACCATCGATCGATGGTTGTTCCCTTAATTTTTGCAAACAAGTACCACCATGTTAGTAACAATAAGAGTTTTTTCACAGATGGGTCAACTATAAACGCTTCCACTGGATTTGGAGTATTCAACGAATTTCATAGCGCCTCATATCAACTGCAAAAACCCTGTTCCGTATACGTTGCGGAACTAGCAGCCATATTTTACGCAGTAGAGCAAATTGCCTCACTACCATCTGATCACTATTTTATTTTTACTGATAGCCTTAGCTCGTTGGAGGCTATTCGATCAATGAGGCCGATGAAGCACTCCTCGTATTTCCTGACCGAAATCCGAGCAAAATTGAGTACTTTATCTAACTGCTCCTATACTATCACCTTAGCTTGGGTCCCATCTCATTGCTCAATTCCGGGTAATGAGAAAGCGGACTCGCTAGCTAAGGTGGGCGCTATGGAAGGCGATATTTTTGATCGACAAATCGCCTTTGCGGAATTTTTCTCAATTACCCGTCAGCACGTCCTCACCAACTGGCAACAAAAATGGAATGAGAGTGATCTGGGAAGATGGTTACATTCTATTCTCCCACAGGTGTCGAACAAGCCATGGTTCAAAGGATTGGACATGAGCCGTGACTTTATACGTGTCATATCAAGGCTCATGTCCAATCACTACTCGTTAGACTCGCATTTCTTCCGAATCGGGCTCGCAGGCAGCAATTTGTGCGCTTGTGGTAGTGGCTATCACGATATCGACCACGTGCTTTGGTCATGCACCCTACATTGTGTTGCTAGATCCGAGTTATCCGCATCCCTCAGGGCCCGAGGAAAACAACCTATGCGGCCGGTTAGAGACATCTTGGCGAGCCGAGATCTCGAATATTTTAATTTAATTTATGTGTTTTTAAAACGGATCGATCTGAGGATTTAGTAGTTAGTGTCATCTTGTGTTCCCCCAAGTTGTTAGCTGCCCATCGGTGTACCCCCATGTTTGTCTTTTTCGTCAGTTGGTCGCTTAGTTCGAGATAAAAAGCACATTGCTCTCCAAACCTTGTGTTCTCAATCCCTACCCTGCCATCCATTTGTTACAATTTGTTACCCCTAACCTCGAGATAGCCGCGAGTAATCGGCCCCCGCTTTACTAACGTTAGTTTTAAGAAATTTTGTCATCCAAACAATGAATATCGGCTCCGCAAAGCTACGGCAAATGAGCCTGGAAAAATAAACGAATTAAAAAAAAAAAAAAAAACCCACAATATGGGTATCTTAAGAATCAGGGTGACGTTTTGGGACCGGAAATCGATGTCTGACGCCATTTTGAAATCCAATATGGTGGCTTCTGGTTACAGGAAAATATAAAATACCGTTAAATACACAACAATATGGATATTTTTGGAATCGGAGTGACCTGTGAAAACCAAGAATCCTTGTCTGTCGCCATTTAGAAATCCTAGATGTTGACATCCGGTTACAGAAACACTGGGAAATACTGTCAAATACCCCACAATATGGGTTTTTTGGAATCGGGGTGACTTATTAGGACTGAAAACCCATGTCTGACGCCATTGTGAAATTCAATATGGCGACTTCCGCTTGCATATACATAAAAATAATGTTAAATAACCTACAATATGGGTATCTTAAGAATCGGGGTGACGTGGTGGTATTTGCTAATTTTTCTGTAACCGAAGCCGCCATCTTGGATTTCAAAATGGCATCAGATATCGATTTCTGGTCCCTGCACATCACCCTGATTCCAAAAATACCCATTTTGTGGGGGTATTTGGAAGAATTTGCAAGTTTTTCTGTAACCGGAAATCACCATCTAGGATTTCAAAATGGTGTCAGACATCGATTTCCGGTCCCTACACGTCACTCCGATTCCAAAAATACCCATATTGTGGGGTATTTGACAGAATTTCCAATGTTTCCTGTAACCGGAAGCCACCATCTTGGATTTCAAAATGGCGTCACACATCGATTTCCGGTCCCTACACGTTACTCAAATTCCAAAAATACCCATATTGTGGAGTATTTGACAGAATTTCCAAGTTTTCTGTAACCGGAAGCAGCCATCTTGGATTTCAAAATGGCGACAGACATCAATTTCCGGTCCCTACACGTCACTCCGATTCCAAAAATACCAATTTCACAGTATATCCCAGTTTCCCAAAATCACAAATGAAAACTCGTTATTTGGAATTTACTTCGTAAAAAGAAAACTCGTTATTTGGGATTTACTTCGTAAAAAAAAACCTCGTTATTTGGGATTTACTTCGTAAAAAGAGGGACGTAAATTGAATACTGCGTAAAAAAAGACTTCGTAAACGGAGGTTTCAGTGTACTCGAAAAAAATTCAACACTTTCTTTTGTGTATAACTTGTGGGGTAAAATTTTATGAAATTTTGAGTAAAACTAGTTTAGAGTGTAATTTTTACATGTGAAAAATCTAGTCACAATCTGTCAAGTGGTTATCAAGATGGCTCCCAAGCAAAATTATGGGAGCGGTCGTGGAAAATCGAGGATCGTGAAACAGTTTAGAATGGACAATTCTACTGTGTCCCGTGTGATAAAATCGTTCAAGGAGACCCGGACGACCCAGCGGTGAGCTGGCAGTGGAAGAAAAGCGTAGACGACCGACCCTATGAACGCAAGGAAGGTGATGGATTACTTCAAGCGCAATCTGAACCTTTCGATTCGGGACGTGGCCAAAAAGGTCAATTCTTTCGTCTGGTTCGTCCAGCAGACAATGTAGCGGGCCGGACTTCATATCTTCACACGCTAACTTGAAAGTACCCATTAATGGTTGAAAAAGACCCATTTTGAAGAAAAGTGGCTTAACTCATTAAATGAGTAAATTTTTTACTCATTAATGTGTTACCGTTTGGGTAGTTTACCCTATATCACCAGCACTGAGCAATGAGAGTGAGTGTAGGTATCGGCAATCCATACTGCTATTAAGTATGAACGAGCAAGGCCGACTGTTGCTAACAATAGTCTATTGAGTTATCTATAATATTAATCTATTTATTTAACGGTTATGCCGAAAGTTATTGTTTATTTACTTAATGTTCTATGTTATAAAACTTAATTTATTAAAAACAAATGAAAATATGTAAAGAAATAGCAGAACAGATTAAAAATACCACTCCAAAGAAACGGTCAAATTAAAATTATCAGAACACAATTTGTAAAACATAAGGTACACTTCCCATACAGACACCACAACCAGGATCGGTTAACAAAAGAGGGAAATAAATGAAAAGTATGACGGGTGGAAACAGGGAGTATGGTCAAATAGGAGGATACTACTAGGTCAGATCGAATGGGCAAGTTCTTTTCCACTTCAGCTCTTCTCGAAGGAGGTTTGGATCATAGTTCACAGACTAGTATCGGTATATTTACAGACAAAGTCCAAGTGTTCAAACATTTCAAGTCGAAGTGAATTTCCAGTTAAGTAAAGTGGAAATAAAAACCGCAGGAACGCGTTAATCAAAGAATCAGGACCCATTGTCCTTAGTTGGAGTCTCCGCTGTTCAGCGTTGAGCCACCGAACGCTTTCTAGACCGTCGGAGCGGTCAACCCCCCCAGCGAGCGTGAAGTTCCTCGCGATCAACCGAACGCTGTCTAGACCGTCGGAGCGGTCAACCAAGCGAGCGTCGGGAGACACGAGATCGCGTCATTCCTAAACTAGCAGATCATCCGCTGGGTCATCCGCCCAGTGATCCACGATCCAGCACGCCGGCCGGCCATTCACACACCCACACACACACACCCTATTATACGTAAGTAACGTGATATCCTAAATAAAAAGTGCCTAAAAGAAGACCGAGTAGAAGGTTATTTGCGCCCTGATCAGCCTCACCATCTCACTCTTTGTCGAGATACGACCTGGGGAAGAGTCGTGAGCTAAGCCAACAAAAGAGGCTGGTGGAAAGCCCACCCCGTTGGTCCCCGTGGCTCTAGACCAGGGACCTGGGGGATTGCCATAATAGATAGCTCTGCTCCCTCAGAAGTAACAAATGAGTATCTGTTACCCATTAATTAGTAATTGTTAATCATTAATGGGTAACAGATACTCATTAATGGGTCAAATTGTTTAATCAATAATGAGTTAAGCCACTTTTCTTCAAAATGGGCCTTTTTTACTTATTAATGAGTACTTTCAAGTTAGCGTGCAAGGTAAGGAAGGCGCCTAACCGAACCGATAAATAGAATACGCGCCAGGAAGCTGTACCGCGAGTCGTTGGTGCAGCCGAAATGCATAGTAATGGACGACGAGACGTACATTAAAGCGGATGCCATACAGATCCTTGGCCTGAAGTTTTTCATCGGAAAGTCCCGCCTGGATGTTCCGGAGAAGTTCCGGAAGAAGAAGGTCGAAAAATTTGCTAAATTGTACTTAGTGTGGCAGGCGATCTGTGGATGTGACAAATTCAGCAAGCACCATCAACGGCAAAATATATAAAGAAGAATACCTCCAGAAGCGCCTGCCTGTCCTTCCTCGGGTTCCACGAAAGTGACACTCTGTTTTGGCCGGATGTGGCATCGTGCCATTACGCGAAACCGGTGATGAAGTGGTACGAAGTCAACGATGTTATTTTTGTGCCGAAGGAGGCAAATTCGTCAAACTCGCCAGAACTTCGCCCAATAGAAAAATTCTGGATGATTAAGAAGGGCAAGCTCCGGAAAACAGGGAAGGTCTTTAAAAACGACAAGGGCTTCAAGAAAGTTTGGATGACAGTGTGTAAGAAAGATGGCGCAAGTGTTGCACAGGATTTGATGGTTAGCGTTAAGTCCATGGTGCGATCATGGCCTAGGAGAGGAGGTTGAATAAACCACCTTTGCAAAAACATAGTTAATATGTGTTTATTTATTCCCTGAATGTTTCAAAAATATCCGGCTTAAAATGAATTTTTGGTGATCATTTTTGTCTGTTGCATTTTTTTTCAGTACAGTGTTTACAGTTACAGTTTGCTCTTTTATGAAAAATATTCCCAAATAACCAACAGTATCCTGAATAACCTTGGTGAAATTTTTCAAAATGCCTTGCGTTTTTAGTTATCATCTAGAATTCTTTTGGTAATGAATATCAGAGAAATCTTAGTAGTATTTATCAAGAAACTCTAATGATTGTTTTGATGCGTTTTTCTTTACAAAAAAGTATGTTTTACTGCATTAATTTCAATTTTATTTTACTGTTGTTCAATAGTTTACAATATCATTATTCAAACAAACAATAAGAGTAAGGTGAGACGAAAGTTCAACTTGGGCAAAAGATCGTTTTGAGGTTTTCGAAGCCCATGCAAAATAAAACTCAATGTTTTGGCACTTGTTTGGAATGTCTTTGAGAGCCAAACTTTTCTCTCAAAACATCAAAATAATTGGTCATGTTTTCGAAGTTTGAAGAATTATAGGTTGTATTATAAGCGTGTTTAGGGATTATAACATTTGTACCAACTTTGGGACGTACAACAAGAAAAATTAAATAGTGAACTGGTAACTTTATTTCAGCATGATTGATTTTTTCTTGAAGATGATTTTATGAGCAGCGGACTTTTGGTAAGTAATCAGGAAGCTGGAATTGTCTATAGTGTTACATTTATTGTGGAAACCCACTATTTTCAAGCGGATTTCGTTATTCCCCATGTTCTAACTTGGTCACAAACATGTGGTTTCATAATGTCCTTTACACCATTATGGAACATTTGAAGATTTTAGTGGCAAAACTTTTCAAAAACTGCTATTAAGTTTGCGAATTTTCGCCCCATTACTGAGGTGATCTTTTACCCCAGTAATGGTGGGACAAAAGTTCGTTTTAAACACTCTTCTGAAAGAAATCATTCCAGCTACAAATGAACTGAAAATTAATCAACGCTTTGTAAGAAGAACATGTACACCTTGAATTAGGGATCATGTATATGGAATTGATTCCAAATGCTTGGAGGTTTGAGATATATTAATGTTTCAACTCAGGTCGAACTTTTGCCTCACCTTACTTTGTAGGGCTGCATCGACTGTTTTCATTAGCTACCAAGTCGGGTATTGACTGAAGTTGAAGTATTAAAACATTTATGACGTAAAAATTGTAGGTCGCCAAATTTATCAGGATTTTTTTTATTGTCTACGTTTAATCGCTACTGTGTATTTTACGATATCAATTTTGACATTTTTGCGCACAATGATTCGAACGTCTGATTAGGATTCAGGGAATCCAAATGTATAACGTACATTCACTATTAATGCACTGGGAAGCTATTTGAAGGATAGACATTTCCAAATTTTACGGAGGCGAACCAGCCCCAGGCTGAAAGCCTCATTAATAAAGAAAACTTAACTTAAACTTTAATATTTGAGATTTCAAAACTTTCCTAAAAATAAGCAAAACTTCCAATGTGATAAATAATCATGTCGGATCCCCGTAACGTGGGTAGATCACCTTTTCGTGGTACTTTACGGGATGTAAGATCTACTAGTCTTGAGTACTGCAAACATGAGGAAGAGGATTTTTCAGTAATCGAAGGAACACATCTTAGTCCTTGTTACTTTGCATACCTTGTTGATAGTGATAAGTCCTCGGGTTGCCTGGACCGAGGTGATCTTCAAACAAGGAAAAAAAATTAGTTAGTTAGTCTTCACCTATGCGATTCCTAATCTTCTATTCGTTGTTCCCTAGTTTGAAGTGGTTAAGACTAGGGTTCTGATGCATGGTCATTACCGGTGTCATAGCTTATTTTTGTTGCTAAGGAATCCAATTTTGACTGAAAAAGGGGCGCGCCTTTGGAGGGTGTTTAAACACTCCGAAGGGCATAAATAGTGGGACCTTTCAATTAGAATCAATTCCTTGCGATGAAGGCAAGAATGACAATGTATCAAAACCGAATACTTCATCATTTCTCAATAGTGATAGAGTAATACGACATGCACTAAACTAAGGACTTGGGATATACTACTATAGATCAAATTACTGGTCGCAGTGGTGTTATGTCCCTAAGAGTCCCTAAGTGTCATGTCGAACCATAATGTGCTCATAGCTAAGTGTTTTCATACCATTAGTTGGTCAACGTCCTATGTTAATTCGATATTTACGTTAAACAGTGATGAATTTGCCCCCGTTACCATATTTTACTATCTAAAAGATAAAATTCTGCCTATTCGGTGAAAACATACCTGAATATCCCCTAGATAGACCAAAATCTACAGTACGTTTTGAGCTGAAAATAAATAAAATTTTATATGTTTGATTAGTTTTCAAATGCTCTTGATAAGAAGGATAACATAACATGAAGAATTTGTAATTAATTATTTATGGATATATTTAAGGTACATTGGAGGAAGTGTGACTTGGGGGTGAGTAGTAATAGTAGTAGGTAACGTCGTACTAATTTAAACTTCTTCTTATGTTGTTTTTATTACGTCCTCACTGGGACTTTTCGCCGGCTCTCAACTTAGTGTTCTTTGAGCATTTCCACAGTTGTTGATAGAGGGCTGTCTACACACTAAAATTGTTTCACAGATTTCAGGGAAATTTTACCGAAATCTCAACAGCTGGACATTCGGTAAACGATTCGGTGATTTTTCACAGTTTCTCCGGAACCAAAAATAACCATGGCTACAGGAAGTTCTTCGGAATTGGTGAATGAAATTAAGTAAAACGCTTACGGAACATTGACATATTGAAGTTGCGATGTTCGGTTGCGAAAGCCCCGGTACCGGTACGGGTTGTTGGGAGGCAAATTGAAATTTACCTTCAATTGCCTCACAATAAAGTATTTTTTCATGTTTGGATGTAGCAGGTTTATATCTTAATCGGTCTTATTTTCTTCCCGCAAGTTAACATCAGCGTTAGCTTACATTTTTAAGCTTACTTAGTTAGATCTTAAGCAATGGTCTCATATAGTTTACATTTAAATATTTAAAAATTTCAAATGCGAATAGAAATGGAGCAACAACCATACATATTTTCGTTTACTTATATATTTTTTACCCATGTCTATAAAACAGAACATTCAATGAATTTTGCTCGGTTTGACATTACCATCCGGGCATAATATCAGAATTCTCTAAAACTTTATGAATATTCAATACAAGGTTTTTACTGACCAATTATTTCGCTTTTTGGGACTTATATCAGTATTGCAGAGTTTTATAATGTAGTTCGGCTGTAAATTATGGAAATAATATGCATTTGTAAATCTGAAAGAGTGCAACCTATAAATGCTTACTGGTTTCTTCATGATCTAGCAGCTATTTTGTGTGTGACACTGTAGTATATATAGCCATGACTTTAGTGGTCTATTCTACCTTCTGAGCTAAGGGAGGCCCAATTTGATGTCATGGATAAAATTGCACCGATCAGCATTACATGCACATATAATTTATTGAATATACAGCCGAGCAACTTTATAAAATTCTCAAATGTCAACATAAAAATCGGTTAGTAAAAAGCTTGTGTTAAGAGTTCAACGAGCTTTCAAGAATGTGTTTTTCCAGGTGAGAAATGTTAAACCGAGTAAAAATAGTTGCATGCTCTGTTTTATCAATACGAAATGAAGCAAATGAAACCAAAAATATTGATGGCTATCAAGTACCCAACAAGCAATTTGAGCTGATTAAAAGTTGTATAAGTCATATTTTGTCTGAATAAGCTCTTATTCAGCATTCAACGTTAGTTGGGTATAATGCTTGGTGGCATTTGGTATGCTATCGAATTTGTTGTTAATCAGATCATTGCTGATCTTCAGTTTCCGGGTATTAAGCATGCTGAGTTAAAGTTTATATTTCTTGTAATGCACCGAATATCAGAAAGCTTGCTAATTTGGACATTTTATTTTCCTTCACAACACTTTTTTTTTTAATATTAACATATCCAAAGCCAAGATTTGAAGAACATTCTTAATCATTTTTGCAACGTTTTTCTATTGCACAGGTCACAATGTCAACATGTAACTGTAACATGTTGTATGTTACTCTAAAGGTCGTGATTAAATTGAAAGACAATTTACGAGTTTGAAAGCCTGATGGTTGACAGTGAACGGAAGAGCGATTAAAATGTAATCAATTTGTTTCCAATTTGAGTGATAGAGGAAAACTAATGCTATTTTTTCCTCATTCTACCACTTATGCTTGGCAATTTTTGGCTCGCAATTTGAATTTTTGCCGCAGCCGTCCATTTTCACGTCACTTATGATCACACAACCAAACGCTTTCTGATACAAACCAACTAAATCGAACACTGAAAATAAAAACGTAAACAAACTGCTGAATGTCAAAATATCTGTAACAGACAAGTTCTGCTTGGGACTAGAATTCATCCTTATTGTGTAAACACTGGTGATCTCAAACTAGGCTATACCAGAGCCGGCCGCGTCCGAACGCAGATCAAGAAAGGAATGGGTAGAAATGCGTTTGCGTCACCCAACAAACAATTGCCTATTGAAGAATCGACTTCTTGACGATTTTATTATACTGCGTGCTTAATAATACTTGTACTATTTTGAATAATAACTTCTGTTCAGGCTTTTTTCACACAAATCTGGAGAATTTATTCAACCACAACATCGAAATATTTGGTGTTGAATAAGGTATGTCAAGAAGCTTTTATTCGACTTACAAGAGTTGTAACAGAGCTTTATTCGATCAAATTTTTGATTAATCAGCGTTTATTAGACATCATTACTTCCTTAAACAGCGATGGTTATAAAAGTGTATATTATAGACGCTTGATTCTCATGTGAAATAATGTTTAATTATACACTATTATAATTTATTAAACGATTATTTAACTACGGGATAATTAATCCGAAAATAAGAACGGGACTAGAGCAGGGTTGTTCTCGTTAGCGATTGTTGTGTCATTAATTTCTATCGAAGCACGCACCCCAACCACCACACACAGATACTAGAAAATTTATTACATACATACATACATATACACTCATGTCGTTAGATGGGATTCGAACCAGGAATTTCCGATCACCAGCCGCTTGCCTTGCCAACCGAGCTATCCTAGAATACATCATATGGGCAGCTAAATAAGCAATAAAAACTTGAATCTGAATACCTATAAGCACTCCCAGACGTAACTCTAGCTAGTTCAAGTTTCGATGGAATTTCGAGGATGCTGGCCTATTCTTTTCGATAGATCGATGAATTGGTTGTCGTGAGTGATACGATCTATGATTACGATTTAAATTAATTAGGCGTAGAAAATAAATGAAAAAAGGGTTGAGGTTGGGATTGAACTCGTGACCTTCTCCTTGGAAAGCGGAAACGGCAACCACTATGCTACCAATTTCGTTTTATTGTTAGCCTGAAGCAGTGTTGTGGAATAATGAATGAATATGCCGTTTGTAAAGCATTTACAAAGCATGCAATTTAAACATGGACGCATAGCAATGAGTTTTATGCAGACTGTATTCACCTTTATTCAGCAATATTGTCAAGCAATGCAATGGAATCTTATAATGGAGCTAGAAAACAATTATTAGACGTATAATAAAGCATGTTATTAAATCAATTAAAAAAACAGTCGAATTAAAGCGTCAATGTATATGCAAATTACAATTATAGCTTTTAATAAGTATGTTAATCAAAGCAGAGCAAAATTTGGACCCATACATAAATTCAGCAATCGACTAAATTTTCAATAGCGTCCAAAAATATCCATTAGTACCGTCCCAATGACGCGTTCATCTAGATAAAATTGATAAATAGCAGATTTTTAGCGATGGGCCCAATCTTAGATCCATAGGCCAACATTAGAGCCATTTCCCCTATGTGGATGAGTTTTTAACTAAAGGTTGCAGACAAAATTTGGTAAATTGACCATTTTTTTTTTATTTAACAAAAATCAAATTATTTGTCTGTTTTGAGTTAGTTAGTAGTTAGTATAAAATACAGAAAAAATATTCAGCTAAGCTTCCGGTTGACCGAATCCGAGTTGCTGGACCTTTTGTTAAACTCAACCAAAACAGCACGCAACAATCGTATTACTTCAGGAAAGGCAGCAGACGTTTTGCCAGACACTCGTCCACGTAAATTTTCCTACTTGACCGCTTGCAATGAAAATGTCGTTTTTCCAACCACATGTACAGGTAGCCTGCCAAACAAAATATTTCTCATCAAACTTCGAAAGTTTCATATGTAGAAAGATGTTTACCACCTTTCCCCTTCCGGTTGCCGATTTGGAAATGTGGATGCGGTGCTCCTCTTGGATACCATTTTTATAATGAAGAGCAAATGTCAAAATCAAAATAGAGACATCATTCTTACAAAATTAGGGGTATTTAGGTTGTTTAAATGCTCGATTATAAGAAACGCGTCATGTTTCAGTTGACAAAATTTTGATCATAACATTCTTTAGTATCGTTCAGAAGCATCACTCATATTTAATGTTCTGCAAAGTAGACATAATATTGAAACATAAAAATATAATGTCCAGATTACAAACCACTTTGTATTTGTTGCATTACGGTACAAGAAAGACATTTTTACAACTAACCACTTCATTCGAACAGTTAAAATGACGTTTAGTACCACTCGAACTTTGAAATAAAACATTATTTTGAGATTTTTTCTTCTAGAATCACGAGAAAAGTAGCCATCATTTGTGCGTTTCATAAAAAATAGAAATTAGTTGGTCCAGTTTTGTGAAATCGCTGGTAGAAAATCACACCTAAACTGCTTGACAAAGTGGTCAATTGGTGGCGGATCTTCAAACTCATCCATGTCAGACACATCTAAATATTAGGTTTGAATGTTTATTAATGCACTTATTAAAGCTTCCAGTTACAAGCAGTGTTGGAAAGTTAATTTTCAAAAACAAAGTTCTTTCGCAGTTCTTCAGAGAATCATTTCGCCGAAGAACTAGCTATGCAGAAATCGCGAACGAAATAAAAGTTCCCAAACAAGATAAGCGAAACTTTTCAGCAAAATATTCCGTAGGACAATTCCAAATGCGCTCTTTCAACCTATTTCACACAAAATCGAGAAACGAGCTAGCTGAGTAGAATCGAATTTGGGGAAATGGCTCTAATGTTGGCCTATGGATCTAAGATTGGGCCCATGGTTAAAAATCTGCAATTTATCAATTTTATCTAATGAAGTAAAGAAATTGGGTTGTTACAGAATGCTCTAATAAAACAGCAAAAAATGGTTATCTTCCATTTAATTCCACTTAATTAATTTTGGTATCGATGACAGATACGTATTTCGACTACAATGTGCTGTCTTCATCAGTGTCTTCCCACTAAAGAACATATCAAAATCTAACCCCCTTAACTACTCATCTCCTAGGTAAAAAAGTCAAGATCACAGGTATAAAAATGAAACCACAATGTGTTGAATCGGAAACAACCTAACTAATAAGAACCAAAGATTTAAGTAAAGTAAAGGAGAAAAAATCTATATAACATACTAGTTGAATATGTCGAAAGTACATGCGAGCAGACGTCATTGAGTGCTTCTTATTTTCCTTTAGCCTTTCTATTTTCATAAGCATGTATAGACCATCAGTGGTGAGAACACACCCGAAAAAAAATAATTATAATAAAACAACGAAATTACAATGATTTTTACTGTTGAATTTTGAGTGCATTATAATTTATTGTTAAATTATTGCACGGAAGAAAAAATAGATTTCGGTTTTTAACGATACAATGCTCAAACAATAAAAATTAGTTTGATGAGATCAAATTTGTTTGAGAAACATCCCTTTTTTTAGATGCTTAACAACCCCCCTTTTTTACTGTAAATTTCTCAAATACCATGAAATATCATGAATTTCGTTGTGATTTCATGGTAATGGCCAAAAATGTCCAATGTTTTGACAGTAAATATCATGGTTACAATGACAATGAAAATCATTGTATTTTTATTTGATTTTTTTACGGGCAGGTCTGATTTTCACAACAGTCGTGGTTCGAATCCGGTTTGCACATATTTTTAGTTTTATTTGACATAATTTATTGCGTCCAATCGTGCAGTTTTTCATCATCTCTGTGTAACTAGATCTAAGAGAGAGCATGTGTTGAGATAATATGTTTCACAACATAAATGAAAGATGACTGTGTTCATTCGGAAATTAACATGCGGTTTTCAGAGTGCGGCAAAGAGAGGAATACAATATTTCTCATCACTGACTTTGCTCTCTCTACATTGATGCAAGACAGCCCTGGTTTTACGCTGCATAAATGAAACTATTCCAAACTAGGATGAAATGCACATTCAAGACAACTGTCATCACTTGAATCAATCGTGCACACTAAGATTATTTCACCGAAATCTGTGAAATTTCACCAAAATCTCAACAGCTGAACATTCGGTCAACAGTTTGGTGATATTTCACTGTTTTCCTGTATTTTTTCACCGAATATCTGTGTAAAATTACAGGAAAACTGTGAAAAGTCACCAAACTTTTTACCGAACGTTCAGCTGTAGAGATTTCGGTACAATAATCTTAGTGTATGGTCAGTCACATTGATGGTGCACAAAAGTAAACGGAGTATAGGGTAGGGGACAAATGCACCCCGGGAAAAATTCCCTATGTGGCAGTTCATAGCTATTCCCTTCTTAATTATGGGATTGTGTCTGCTGAAATGCTAGCATAAGTACTAAACTAGCAGTGTAGGTTTTCAAATTTATGAATAAAAATTGCTATGAAAAATCGCATCGGGCGTTTTTCCCGTGGGTGCAATTTGGACTACCATAATAGTTCATCGAACACTCGATAGGTGCAATGCTGATCGAAAGAGCAAAGAGCATTCTAGTTGTCAGGGGACCCTATTTATCGAAAAAAATTGACTTTTGCTCCGCATAACGTCACTTGACAGCATTTTTTATGACAACTAAAGATACATATACAACCAAAATTGGGACTAACTGAAATGTGTAAACATAAGTTCATTTAACCTTATTTAATGACGAGCCTTCCAGGAACTACATACTGCAGAACAGAATCTATGCAGCGACTTATTGCAAAATCTGTATATGTTTCATTCAGTTTTCCGTGTATACAGATTCGTGAATGCTTTATTTTTATTGTCGACAAACATTCAGCTTTTTTCGTATAAAAGCCATCCGTAAATTTATTATTCCGTGACCCCGTGATAAATTGGCTTCCTTGAAGCATATTCGTTCGTGTGAAAATCAGTTTATCAGTGTTTAGTGATACATTTCGAACGTTTTTGTTTTTCGTCATTCGTGGTGATTGTTTCCATTGTACTACCGTGACGCTTTCGAAATCTTCATCTACTTAGCTGGTTACCGCCCAAGCTTTTTGCTCGTCGATCAACTTGAAAGCATATCATACGGTCTAAGCAAAGGCGCATTACCATGGCAAAACACTGTGCTAAGTGCTCTGATGCTATTACGGGCATCGATTTCGTAGTCTGCCGTGGCTACTGTGGAGCAATCCCAACAAATAAGCATACACATTGAATAATTGCTATATAACAGTGTACATGGCTGAATAATCGAATTATGTGCTGAAAAAAGCTCATTGAGAACGATAGATGCGCCTTTATTCCGCCGTTTGCTCTGATATGATTAATTTACTTATTAAAAGCTTTATAAACGTTGACTGTCTTCCTGATTCAGAACCAGAAGTTTGATCTAATAACAAACTGATTAAGTGTAATTTGCACATACATTTACGCTTTAATTCGACTGTTTTCAATTGGTTTAATAAAATGCTGTATTAGACGTCTTATAAATGTTTTCTAGCTCCATTATTAGATTTCATTGTATTGCCTTACAATATTGCTGAATAAAGGTGAATACAGTCAACACAATTAGCTCTTATACCACTTTGCGTCCATGTTTTAATTGCATGCCTTGTAAATGCTTTATAAACGACGTAGGGGAAATGTTGGCTTCGGCAATACCTTAACCTATTATCGTCAGGGGGGTAAACAACGTCCTTGAGAGCTCAATTTTGACATGTGGATACATTGTGTTTCAGAGCATCTATTGGCCAAATTTGAGTGCTCTAGGACTTTGTTTACCCCCCCTGACGATAATAGGTTAAGGTATTGCCGAAGTCAACATTTCCCCTATTAGATTCATTATTCCACAGCAAGGCTTCAGGCTAACAACAAAACGAAATTGCTAGCATAGTGGTTACCGTTTCCACTTTCCAAGTAGAAGGTCGCGAGTTCAATCTCAACATCAACCCTTTTTTTAATTTATTTTCTACGCCTAATTAATTTAAATCGTAAACATAGATCGTATCACTCACGACAACTAATTCATAAATCTATCTAAAAGAATAGCCCAGCACCCTTTCCATCGAAATTAGAGAGATGGAGAGTCAGTCCGCATCGTGCTCTCTTGCCGTGCGGATCTATTTGCTTTTTGCTGAAGGAAGTGTTACTACTACCTAAAGCTACAACAAATTTAAACAGCACTTTTCAGTGCTCAACCTGTAAAAAATTTCTACCTTGTTCAACTCCTCTTATTCCTCTTTGATCCTTGTTTGGACCCTACCCGAGGTAATCCTTCTTGGATATCGATTTGGAAAATTCCTCTTCGATCCTTCAGATTCTTATAGTAATCTGCTTGGAAGTCGATTTGGATAAAAAAACTCTTGACCCCCCTTCTGAAGAAATTAATTTGAGTAATCAATTTGATTTGCTCACGGATGATGAGAATGATCCATCATCCAAGAAAAATTCTAGTAAACTTTCCCGGCTTAATGCCAAGAAGGAAAAGATTCCCCCTATTGTGATAACCACTACCGATTTCCATGCTCTTCGCATGGAACTTTTGAATTTCGTGAAAGTTAAGTTTTCACTACAAATTGGACGTCGGGGTGAATGCCGTGTATTGGCTGAAACCTTGGACGGATTTAAATGTCTTCTCAAGTATCTTACTGAGAAAAAGCACAAATTTTTTTACTTACGACACCAAAACTGAACGTGTGTTCAAGGTTGTCATGAAAGGACTGCCCAGTGGTGAATCCCTGGATCAGATCAAAGATGAACTGACAAAATTACTTGGAGTTGTGCCACTCCAAGTAATAAAAATGAAAATGAAATCCCGTCCTGGCGATTCGCACAACGGGATTTCTAATGATTTTTATTTAGTTCACTTCAAGTCTAGTGAACTAAACAACCTTAAGGCCTTAGAAAAAACTAGCCTTATGCTCCATGTCCGAGTGAAGTGGGAACACTTCAGGAAGACTGGAGGAAATTTCCAAAACCTCACTCAGTGCCGTAAGTGCCAGGGATGGGGTCACGGAACTAAAAATTGCTACATGCCAGCTAAATGCATGAATTGTGGTGATTCCTCTCACGCAAAGGACGACTGTCCTGTGAAGGAAGATCCTAAGAAATTTAAATGTTCAAATTGTGGTGAAAACCACAAATCCAATTTTTGGGAATGTAAGACTCGCAAAGCGATCCTACAATCTCATTCTAAGTGACAGGTAGGAAACGCTCCACGATTCCGAACAGGTACAAATTCCTCTGCTGTTAACAACGGTCAGCGAGGAACAAATTCTACATTCGTACCCGTAGGTACAAATATCACCCCTGCTTCAAATGTTTCATCTGTACCTACTCCCCTCGCTGCTAACAATGTTCAGCGAGTTAATGGAGCTACCTATGCTGCTATTGCAGCGGGTAGAAATCAAAATACTAACCAACGTTCTAACGGAAATTTTGACAATTTTGACTTAGGAAACTGCTCCTAAAATGGAATTTTTACAGAATTCATTAATTTACATGATTTCTGATATGCTTAAATCTAACTCCATGTTTGATGCTATTCAAACTGGAGTAAAATTTGCAAATAATATTGTCATGACTTTAAAATTCAGTAATGGATTTTAAAGCATTAAATATTGTAAATTGGAATGCTCGATCTCTTAAAGATAATGAAGACGAGCTATTTAACTTTTTAAGAGTTCATAACGTGCATATTGCCGTTATAACTGAAACGTTCCTTAAACCTGCCCATAAGGTTAAGAAGGACGCAAATTACTTGATTTATAGAAATGATCGTCTGGATGGACCCTGTGGTGGCATTGCCATCATTATTCATAGACGAATCAAGCATAAAATTCTTTCTTCATTTGAAACCAAAGTTTTTGAAACTTTGGGAGTTTCTGTTGATACAAAATTTGGACAACTTACGTTTAAAGCTGCCTATTTGCCATTCCAATGCGTAGGCCAGAAAAAGAACATTCAAAGTGTTTTTTATGTTACTTCATACGCGAAGTTAACGATTTTCAGAGTTGGTTGGAAATGCTAACATGAAGCTTTAGTGTGATGATTTATTAGCTAGAGAATGATCTTTAGAAGAGGGTAGGTGGATAGTTCCGTTAGAGTACGGCAGTATGAAAATTGAATAGAAGTTGAAAATGAGCGAAGGGCCATTAAAGCGACAGTTTACAAGATAGACGCACATTTTTGCCTAGCCGTACGATGTACGCGGGGACTTGAAGTATGTCTCCAAGTCCACAGGCAAAAATGTGCGTCTATCTTGTAAACTGCCGCTTTAATGGCCCTTCGCTCATTTTCAACTTCTATTCAATTTTCATACTGCCGTACTCTAACGGAACTATCCACCTACCCTCTTCTAAAGATCATTCTCTAGCTAATAAATCATCACACTAAAGCTTCATGTTAGCATTTCCAACCAACTCAGAAAAAAGAATTTTCTCAAGGGTGACCTCCAGAAACTTACCCGTCATAGGTCTAAATTCTTCATTATTGGTGATTTTAATGCAAAACACCGCTCATGGAATAATGCTCAAAGCAATTCCAATGGTAATATTCTGTTTGATGATTGTTCTGCAGGTTATTACACTATTCAATATCCAAACAGCCCAACATGCTTTTCTTCTGCAAGAAATCCCTCAACTATTGATTTGGTCTTAACTGATTCATGTCATCTTTGTAGCCAATTGGTTACCCATGCTGACTTCGGTTCTGATCACCTTCCAGTAACTTTTGAAATATCCCAAGAAATAATTTCCAATCCCAACAGCTTTACTTTCAATTACCATAGGGCTGATTGGGAGCAATATCGAACATTTATGGAATATAACTTCGATCCAAACATTCCTTTGCAAACCAAAGATGAAATTAATTATGCTCTTGAATCTCTGACTACTTCTATAGTTGAAGCAAGAGCTGCCTCAGTACCAAAATGCGAGGTTAAATTCGATTCAATTATAATAGACGATGATCTTCAGCTCTTGATCCGTCTTAAAAATGTCCGCAGGAGACAATTTCAAAGAACACGCGATCCTGCCATGCAAGTTATCTGGCGGGATTTGCAAAAAACAAATTAAAAAGCGATTCTCTGCCCTGAGGAACAAAACTTTTGAAAATAATGTTTCTAAATTAGACCCGAGTTCCAAACCCTTTTGGAAACTCACAAAATTTTTGAAAAAACCTTAAAAGCCAATTCCAGCGCTTAAAGAAGGTGGTAAAATTTTGATCACAAATTTGGAAAAAGCTCAGAAACTTGCTAAGCAATTTGAGAGTTCCCATAATTTCAGTTTGGGTCTTACTAGTCCTATTGAGAATCGGGTTGCTCGGGATTTTCTGAATATTTTCTCTCGGGAAAATATTTTTGATGATTCCTGGGGGACTGATTTGGACGAAGTAAGGTCTATAACTAAAAAGTTTCAAATATGAAAGCTCCAGGTGATGATTGGAATTTTCTATATCCTCATCAAAAAACTCCCAGAGAGTACCTTGTCTTTCCTGGTAAAATTATTTAACAGATGTTTCCATTTGGCATACTTTCCTGATAAATGGAAAAATGCAAAAGTTGTTCCAATTTTGAAGCCGGAATAAAAATCCAGCTGAAGCTTCTAGCTACCGTCCAATAAGTTTGCTTTCTTCAATAAGTAAACTTTTTGAAAAAAATAATTTTGAATAGAATGATGCTTCACATCAATACGAACTCAATTTTTGCAGATGAGCAGTTTGGATTTCGCCATGGGCATTCAACTACTCATCAACTCTTGAGAGTTACCAATTTAATTCGTTCAAACAAATCTGAAGGCCACTCAACTGGAGTTGCTCTTCTAGACATAGAAAAAGCATTCGACAGTGTTTGGCATGAAGGTTTGATTGCTAAATTGAAAAAGTTTAATTTTCCACTTTATATTATAAAATTAGTTCAAAAATATTTAACTGACAGAACTCTGCCGGGATGTTCTGAGGCATAACATCTCTGATCACGCCTTCCTTCGGATGGGAAGTAAAGCCGTTGGTCCCCGGTTCATGAGTTGATGGGTCGATAGGTAGGGTCCAGGTGTGGGAGCTGCCTTCCTGGCACGTCGGTAGCATTGGTGCTCAGCACGGAAAACAAGATCGACGGAAAAACAAACCAAAGGAAAAAAAAAAAAAAAGAACTCTGCAGGTAAATTATCAAAATTCCAAATCTAATCGACTACCTGTTACAGCAGAGTTCCTCAGGGTAGCATTCTTGGGCCTATATTGTATAACATTTTCACTTCGGACCTCCCTGATTTGCCTCAGGGTTGCCACAAATCTTTGTTCGCTGATGACACAGGCATTTCCGCTAAAGGAAGAAGTCTTCGTGTTATTTGCAGCAAACTTCAGAAAAGTTTAGATATTTTCTCTTCTTATTTACAAAAATGGAAGATTTCTTCCAACGCTTCCAAAACTCAACTTATAATATTTCCACATAAGCCCAGGGCTTCCTTTTGAAACCTAGTAGTAGTCACATAGTCACTATGAACGGAGTTCCAATTTCCTGTCAAACCAAGTGAAATATCTTGGATTAATACTTGACCATAAATTAACTTTTAAAGATCACATTGAGGGCATTCAAGCCAAATGTAACAAATATATAAAATGTTTGTATCCTCTTATAAACAGGAAATCCAAACTTTGCCTGACGAATAAACTTCTAATATTTAAACAAGTTTTTAGACCGGCCATGCTTTACGCTGTGCCAATATGGTCTAGTTGTTGCACTACCAGGAAAAAGCACTTCAAAGGATTCAGAACAAAGTGCTGAAGATGATTTTGAAGTTGCCTCCCTGGTACAGTACTACCGAAGTACATAGAATTTCGAATGTTGAGACTTTAGAACAAATGTCCAACAAAATAATTAATAATTTCCGGCAAAAATCGTTACAATCCTCAATTGCAACGATTAATTCCCTTTATACTTAGATAAGATTTAGTTTTAATTATTAAGTTTTAAGCTATCAATTGTTATACTGACATGCAGGTTTAAAAAACCTGTTTAAAATACTGAATTGCCAAGACAGGAACAATGTAAAAACACTTAGATACACTGAAAATGTATTTTCGTTATTTCTCTGAAAACCGTTTCGTAAAAATGAATATCGTACATACAACACATATTTCATAAATGGTACGAAACATTCGTTTTTCCTGTCATCTGGCGCAATGTCAATATTACGCCTTATTCGTATAATATACAAATACATCTTCGTACAATCAAACCAACAACTGCGCTTATTGTCTCCTAAAGTGCTGATTATGTGTTGGAGATGGGATATATTTTTTTTTAGAAATATTGTCGGTTTGACCAATACATGCAAGCTACCACAATAAATCATCGCGGTGGTTCTATGTTAGAGAAAAAAAAATACATGCAAGCAGCAGAAAAAGCAAAAGAAATCGAAGTACCACTGCATGAGTGCTTCTTATTGCCTTTTTTTTTTTTTTTTAACTCTTTATTTGTTCCAAATTTAAAATAAATTACATTTCATTTTAACCTAGGTGCTCCAGTTACTGCAGTAACGTACCAGCCTTAATTGTTATGATATATATCTAAGTGTTTTTACATTGTTCATGTCTTGGCAATTCAGTATTTTAAACAGGTTTTTAACCTGCATGTCAGTATAACAATTGATATCTTAAAACTAAAAACTAAAACTAAATCTTATCTAAGTATAAAGGGAATTAATCGTTGCAATTGAGGATTGCAACGATTTTTGCCTGAAATTATTAATTATTTTGTTGGACATTTGTGCTAAAGTCTCAACATTCGAAATTCTATGTACTTCGGTTGTACTGTACCAGGGAGGCAACTTCAAAATCATTTTCAGAATTTTGTTCTGAATCCTTTGAAGTGCTTTTTTCCTGGTAGTGCAGCAACTAGACCATATTGGTACAGCGTAAAGCATGGCCGGTCTAAAAACTTGTTTAAATATTAGAAGTTTATTCGTCAGGCAAAGTTTGGATTTCCTGTTTATAAGAGGATACAAACATTTAATATATTTGTTACATTTGGCTTGAATGCCCTCAATGTGATCTTTAAAAGTTAATTTTTGGTCAAGTATTAATCCAAGATATTTCACTTGGTTTGACCAGGAAATTGGAACTCCGTTCATAGTGACTATGTGACTACTACTAGGTTTCAAAAACGAAGCTCTAGGCTTATGTGGGAATATTATAAGTTGAGTTTTGGAAGCGTTGGGAGAAATCTTCCATTTTTGTAAATAAGAAGAGAAAATATCTAAACTTTTCTGCAGTCTGCTGCAAATAACACGAAGACTTCTTCCTTTAGCGGAAATGCCTGTGTCATCAGCGAACAAAGATTTGTGGCAACCCTGAGGCAAATCAGGGAGGTCCGAAGTGAAAATGTTATACAATATAGGCCCAAGAATGCTACCCTGAGGAACTCCTGCTCTAACAGGTAGTCGATTAGATTTGGAATTTTGATATAATTTACCTGCAGAGTTCTGTCAGTTAAATAATTTTGAACTAATTTCATAATATAAAGTGGAAAATTAAACTTTTTCAATTTAGCAATCAAACCTTCATGCCAAACACTGTCGAATGCTTTTTCTATGTCTAGAAGAGCAACTCCAGTTGAGTGGCCTTCAGATTTGTTTGAACGAATTAAATTGTTAACTCTTAAGAGTTGATGAGTAGTTGAATGCCCATGGCGAAATCCAAACTGCTCATCTGCAAAAATTGAGTTCGTATTGATGTGAAGCATCATTCTATTCAAAATTATCTTTTCAAAAAGTTTACTTATTGAAGAAAGCAAACTTATTGGACGGTAGCTAGAAGCTTCAGCTGGATTTTTATCCGGCTTCAAAATTGGAACAACTTTTGCATTTTTCCATTTATCAGGAAAGTATGCCAAATGGAAACATCTGTTAAATAATTTTACCAAGAAAGACAAGGTACTCTCTGGGAGTTTTTTGATGAGGATATAGAAAATTCCATCATCACCTGGAGCTTTCATATTTTGAAAATTTTTAGTTATAGACCTTACTTCGTCCAAATCAGTCCCCCAGGAATCATCAAAAATATTTTCCCGAGAGAAAATATTCAGAAAATCCCGAGCAACCTGATTCTCAATAGGACTAGTAAGACCCAAACTGAAATTATGGGAACTCTCGAATTGCTTAGCAAGTTTCTGAGCTTTTTCCAAATTTGTGATCAAAATTTTACCACCTTCTTTAAGCGCTGGAATAGGCTTTTGAGGTTTTTTCAAAATTTTTGTGAGTTTCCAAAAGGGTTTGGAACTCGGGTCTAATTTAGAAATATTATTTTCAAAAGTTTTGTTCCTCAGGGCAGAGAATCGCTTTTTAATTTGTTTTTGCAAATCCCGCCAGATAACTTTCATGGCAGGATCGCGTGTTCTTTGATATTGTCTCCTACGGACATTTTTAAGACGGATCAAGAGCTGAAGATCATCGTCTATTATAATTGAATCGAATTTAACCTCGCATTTTGGTACTGAGGCAGCTCTTGCTTCAACTATAGAAGTAGTCAGAGATTCAAGAGCATAATTAATTTCATCTTTGGTTTGCAAAGGAATGTTTGGATCGAAGTTATATTCCATAAATGTTCGATACTGCTCCCAATCAGCTCTATGGTAATTGAAAGTAGAGCTGTTGGGATTACAAATTATTTCTTGGGATATTTCAAAAGTTACTGGAAGGTGATCAGAACCGAAGTCAGCATGGGTAATCAATTGGCTACAAAGTTGACATGAATCAGTTAAGACCAAATCAATAGTGGAGGGATTTCTTGCAGAAGAAAAGCATGTTGGGCTGTTTGGATATTGAATAGTGTAATAACCTGCAGAACAATCATCAAACAGAATATTACCATTGGAATTGCTTTGAGCATTATTCCATGAGCGGTGTTTTGCATTAAAATCACCAATAATGAAGAATTTAGACCTATGACGGGTAAGTTTCTGGAGGTCACCCTTGAGAAAATTCTTTTGCTGGCCTACGCATTGGAATGGCAAATAGGCAGCTATAAACGTAAGTTGTCCAAATTTTGTTTCAACAGAAACCCCCAAAGTTTCAAAAACTTTGGTTTCAAATGAAGAAAGAATTTTATGTTTGATTCGTCTATGAATAATGATGGCAACGCCACCACAGGGTCCATCAAGACGATCATTTCTATAAATCAAGTAATTTGCGTCCTTCTTAACCTTATGGGCAGGTTTAAGGAACGTTTCAGTTATAACGGCAATATGCACGTTATGAACTCTTAAAAAGTTAAATAGCTCGTCTTCATTATCTTTAAGAGATCGAGCATTCCAATTTACAATATTTAATGCTTTAAAATCCATTACTGAATTTTAAAGTCATGACAATATTATTTGCAAATTTTACTCCAGTTTGAATAGCATCAAACATGGAGTTAGATTTAAGCATATCAGAAATCATGTCAATTAATGAATTCTGTAAAAATTCCATTTTGGGGGCAGTAATGCTTCCTAAGTCAAAATTGTCAAAATTTCCGTTAGAACGTTGGTTAGTATTTTGATTTCTACCCGCTGCAATAGCAGCATAGGTAGCTCCATTAACTCGCTGAACATTGTTAGCAGCGAGGGGAGTAGGTACAGATGAAACATTTGAAGCAGGGGAGATATTTGTACCTACGGGTACGAATGTAGAATTTGTTCTTCGCTGACCGTTGTTAACAGCAGAGGAATTTGTACCTGGTCGGAAACGTGGAGCGTTTCCTACCTGACGGTTAGAACGAGATTGTAGGATCGCTTTGCGAGTCTTACATTCCCAAAAATTGGATTTGTGGTTTTCACCACAATTTGAACATTTAAATTTCTTAGGATCTTCCTTCACAGGACAGTCGTCCTTTGCGTGAGAGGAATCACCACAATTCATGCATTTAGCTGGCATGTAGCAATTTTTAGTTCCGTGACCCCATCCCTGGCACTTACGGCACTGGGTGAGGTTTTGGAAATTTCCTCCAGTCTTCCTGAAGTGTTCCCACTTCACTCGGACATGGAGCATAAGGCTAGCTTTTTCTAAGGCCTTAAGGTTGTTTAGTTCACTAGACTTGAAGTGAACTAAATAAAAATCATTAGAAATGTAGCATATTTGGTTGTAGCATATCCAATGACTTGAAATTAGGTTGAGCGCAAATGACACGAAACATGCATGCTACAAATATTAACCAAGCCTTCATTTTTGAATCGTATGTTCCCATATTTCTGACCATTAGCTTCGTGAAGGTTTATAATTGATGACTTTGTTGTACAAGTATAAACCTCCACTCCAAGCTAAATTATTGCAAACACTTTTTCTCATGTAACGTGGGAAACGTAGAACAACGACCCATGTTATTGCCACTTCAAAAAAACAAGACCAAACGTAATACGACTCTTTCTCTATCATAACACAAAGTTCCCACACAGGACATTTCTACCCAATCAATAAATTATTGCGTGCGCATGAATATGCACGACCAGCGCCAAGCGCATCATGTTACACGTGTTGGCGCCGAACTCTCTTTCTCGTTTGGCTTTAGCGTCGATTTCTCTTTGACAAATCGATTCCTTATTGGTTAAGCAAAGATTAGAAGCAACTCCAGGCACCTCCTACCTAAGTGTAGAGAAATGTAAATGTGTAGAATTTAAGTGACATGTAAACTGAAATGCAAAGGAATAAACAGACGAGATTGAACCGTCAAACAAGATTGTTGATGTCAAGGAAGATATCACAAGTCTTATTACATGGCTGACCGTGCCAAGTGGCCGCAGCCTGCAGTCTTCTCCAGTGATCAAAATAGTATGCAGCAGTGATTTGGTGATGTTGAAAAGTGTGGACCGAAAATGATACAACTATTGAAACATGTGTGAAGCAGTTTGAGAATGTCCGAACGCAGTGAAAGTGCAAAACTCTGTTCAATTTTCACAAGAAGAACAAATTAAACATTAGTGATGGGTTGGTTCAGTGCAGACGAGGTAATTTCCACCTCATCAAATAGTAGCATCGGTGAACAGCATATGACTGCGCAAACTGTAGCGTTGTGCATTTTAGCCGCAGTGGCTTTAGGTTATGGTGCTATCAAGTTATTTTCAAATTACAATAAAAACAATACTGAACGTGCAGCAGTTAACGCAGCAAGATTGCACAATTTGCAAACGTCTAATGTGTAACATAAAGTGACTGTAAAGTTAAAATGAAGAGTTATCTTTTAAAGTGAGCATTAATGACTGTCCAAAATGTCTGAGTCTTGGGACGAAATAAAAACTCAAATCGAAGAACAATTAAAAGCCATTGAATTTATGGACAAGTTTGGTGTTCAGTTTTATCATAAAATTTACCGAACACAGTTCAGGCAATTGAATAAAGTAAATTATACTCCTCTTCAAGGAGCAAATGCGGACAGGCTATGGGAATCAGCCAATATTAGTTTCGAAATGGAGTCAGCACTCCAGAAGATGAAGAACGAAAAAAAAAATTTGAGTGAAAGTGCATCAAAACATCTATGACGTGCGTTGAAGAGTGCGCTTCCGCCGTCCAGCAAAATCATCGAAGACGTGCGTTGAAGAGTGCGCTTCGGCCGTTTCTATCAACGAACAGACAACGAGACCCCGATGAGCATCACCATCGAGAAAGTGTGTTGAGGAGAACGCCTCCGCCGTTAGAACCACAAAATGAAAAGATAAGTAATTATTTACCCTTTACATTTATATTTCCTTGTAAATGAATGATATACAAAAAGAAATTGAAATTCTTTTAGGGCAACTTCACAAAATTAGAGTAAATTTAAACAAAGCACCTTCTCGAAGGTATCTGAAAAGTACAATAAAAAACAAGTTAAACATTTCAAGAAGTTTATATAATGATATTAATAACAAACTTGTAGCAATTGAACATATTATAGACAGCAAACATTGTGAATTTATCATCAAGGCAACAAGAGCTGAATTCAGTGAAATACAATTAATCTTAAAAACAAAACTAAGCGAACATATGAAACCCGTTTCCTTTAAATCAACGGTATATGCAATTATTTTGTCCAATTATTTAGCAAAAACACACATTATGGCTTTTGACATGAAAACAGCTACGTCCATCGTACAAACGTACGATGGAACAGCTGACAATTTGGACGCGTTTATTGATGCAGCCAATTTACTAAAGGATTATGTGAAAAATGAACAAGTTGCAACAGCTGTTCGATTTTTAAGAACAAGACTGACGGGTAAGGCTAGATTAGGTTTACCTGAAAATTTGAATACTATCGACGCAATCATCAATGACGTAAAAGCAAGATGCTCGGAACAAGTGTCTCCTGAGAACATCTTGGCTAAACTTAAAAGCACTAAACAGAAAGGCGACGCAAACAGTCTTTGTGATGAAGTTGATAATTTAACAAACAAACTAAAAAGTATTTATGTTGGACAAGGCATCCCGGATGGGGTAGCTAAGTCCATGGCGACCAAAGCTGGTGTTGATGCTTTGATTAATGGTGTCAACAATTTTGAAACCAAGCTTATCCTGAAAGCAGGAAATTTTTCGAATATAAAAGAAGCTGTACAAAAAGTGCAAGAAAATAATTCATCAACACAAACAAATTCTCAAAACTCTGCACAAGTTATGACTTGTAATACACAGAGAAATATAATTATAATATAATTTTTACCGAAATAATCGTGGGCGTAGATTTAACAACCGTGGTGGCAACTCTAGTACTCCACGGGATAGAAACAACCAACATAACAATAGAAACAATAACAGACAACAAGGACGTTATCAACACCAAAACAACAACAACAATAACAATTATTATAATAGAGTTGGTCGACGGGACAATCGTCCTCGACAAGTGTATGCTACAAACGCAGCACAAGTACAACCAGTGGTACAAAATATGCCTTTTGGACCATATGCAATTCCACAGGCACAAAATTTACAACAAATTGCAGTTCCCGCAGGAACGCCACAGCAAAATTTAAATTTTTTATGCCGTGCGAATCAGGGTCCAACACCCCAACAACAGTTTATACAATAAACTTGAATGCAGTTAACTTTGTGACTTTGTATGTCCAAATGACAAACTGTAAATGTACATTTATTGTAGATAGTGGAGCTGATGTTTCCTTATTTAAAGTTACAAAAGTTCCTCAAATGCAAATAGTAGATTTAAATAAAAAACTAAAAATTACAGGCGTAACAGCTGGAGTCACAGAAACTATAGCTGAAGCTCAAACTTATCTTACATTTGATAATAATTTTAAATTAGCTCATGCTTTTCAGTTAGTTAATGAGAACTTTCCTATACCTACAGACGGTATACTTGGACGTGATTTTTTAGTCAAATTCAGGTGTACCATCGATTATGATAATTGGTTATTAAATTTTAATTTTAAAAACCATTCAATTTCTATACCAATTGAAGATAAAATTAATAATAGTATAATATTACCACCAAGATGTGAAGTAATTAGAAAATTACCACATTTCGGAGTAAATGAAGATACAATTGTTCTTTCACAAGAAATACTTCCAGGTGTTTTCTGTGGAAACACTATTGTATCAGCTAACTCACCATATATAAAATTTGTAAATACAACGCATAAACAAGTAGCAATTTCAAATTTCAACCCTAAATGTGAATCTTTAAGTAATTATGTTAAAGTAAACAAATCAAAAGGAAATCAACCTAAACAACAGGAAAGAATTCAAAGTATTCTTTCACAAATTAATTTTAATGAAATTCCCGCTTATGTTCATTCATCATTAAAAAAGTTGATTGAAGAATATTCAGATATTTTCAGTTTAGAAAATGAAAAATTGACACATAACAATTTTTATTCTCAAAACATCGTTCTAAATGACCAAGTACCGGTCTATATTCCCAATTATAAGACCATTCACTCACAAGGAGATGAAATGGCTAAACAAATTCAAAAACTTTTGGAAGATGAAATAATCGAACCATCAGTTTCTTCGTATAATTCACCAATTCTCTTAGTGCCTAAGAAATCTGGCAATAATTCAAACAAAAAATGGAGAATGGTAGTTGATTTTCGACAATTAAATAAAAAGGTGTTGGCAGATAAATTTCCACTGCCAAGAATAGATGTAATTTTAGATCAATTAGGAAGAGCAAAGTACTTCAGTACACTAGATCTAATGTCTGGTTTCCACCAGATACCGTTAGATCAAGAATCTAGAAAGTACACTGCTTTTTCCACTCCTAATGGTCATTTTCATTTCAAAAGATTACCATTCGGTATGAATATTAGTCCCAATAGCTTTCAGCGAATGATGACCATCGCTATGGCAGGGCTAAACCCCGAATGTGCATTTATTTACATCGATGACATAATAGTCATCGGTTGTTCAGAAAACCATCATTTTCAAAATTTAACCAGAGTATTTGAACGTTTGAGACAATACAATCTCAAACTAAATCCTGCGAAATGTAAATTTTTCTTGAATCAAGTGACTTATCTTGGACACAAAATTACTGATAAAGGAATTCTTCCAGATGACTCTAAATTTGAAGCTTTAAAGAATTATCCTAAACCAACAAATATTGATGAAGTACGTAGATTTGTAGCTTTCTGTAATTACTACCGAAAGTTCGTACCAAATTTTGCCGATGTAGCACGACCACTAAATGCATTGTTGAAAAAAGGAACAGTATTTCAATGGACAGAAATCCAAGAATACAGTTTCCAAAAACTGAAAAAACTTTTAATGGAACCGCATATATTGCGATACCCAGATTTTTCGAAAGAATTCATTCTTACCACAGACGCTTCTGATGTCGCTTGTGGCGCAGTTCTGTCTCAGCGTTATCCAGAAGGTGAACTACCAATTGCTTTTGCTAGCAAGAGTTTCACACAAGGAGAACGAAACAAACCAATAATTGAAAAGGAATTGACAGCTATTCATTGGGCTGTTGATTATTTTAAATCTTATTTATATGGTCGACGATTTACTGTGAAAACGGATCACAGACCACTAGTTTATTTATTCAACATGAAAAACCCAACGTCAAAATTAACTAGAATGAGATTAGACCTTGAAGAATTTGATTTTAATATTGAGTTTCTAGCAGGTAAATCCAATGTATGTGCTGATGCATTATCTCGCATACCCGGTAATTCAGAAGATCTAAAATCATTATCCGTGCTCATGGTCAACACTAGAGCCATGACAAGAAAATTAAAATCCACTATTTTGAAAAAATCCGAAAATTCAACGATGTCAGATTGTGAGATTGATCACCTTACAGCTTGGCAAACTGAGAATCCTTCGGAAGTTAGAAAATACCTTAAGATTGGTTGTGTTGTGCACCATAATCAATTGAAGATGACATTATTTAATCATAATTATAGAAAAATTTTAGGAAAAATTAACATTAACCTAACGCGCGCGTACAAAATAAATACAAATGGAAGTCAAGCACTAGAGTTTGCACTTCTAGAACTCGAAAAGTTATTGAAACACTATAAAAGAACCATGGTTGCCATCTCGTTGGAAGATGAGCTTTTTACATCAATTTCGATTGAAACTTTAAAAGAAATCGCTAACAGAGCCATTTCTAGTTATCAATTAATACTATTTCAACCACCGAAATTCCTTCAAAATGAAGAAGACATACGAAACGTTTTAATTAATAATCATATGACACCCGTTGGAGGTCATATTGGACAATATAGATTATATCTTAAGTTAAGAGAACATTTTACATGGAAAAATATGAAAAATGACATAAAGGATTTTGTGAAAAGTTGTGAAAAATGTAAACTTAACAAAATTCATAGACATACTAAGGAACCTACTGTCATAACTACAACTCCTACGAAACCATTCGAATTACTTTCGATTGATACAGCAGGACCATTTGGTATGACAGATAACGGAAATCGATACATCTTAACTATACAATGTAATCTAACAAAATACATTGTACTAATCCCAGTACCAACTAAAGAAGCCACCGTTATGGCAAGGGCATTAGTTGATAATTTTATTTTAATTTACGGAAATTTTTTTCAATTACAATCTGATCAAGGTACTGAATTCAATAATGAAGTATTTGAACAGATTTGTAAACTATTAGAAATAAAACAAACATTTGCAACAGCGTATCATCCTCAGACTATAGGAGCATTGGAGAGAAATCACAGATGTCTCAATGAGTATCTGAGATCTTTTACCAATGTTCATCATTCTGACTGGGATGATTGGACTAAATTTTATGCTTTTTCTTATAATACCACGCCTAATACTGAACATGGTTATACTCCTTACGAGCTTGTATTTGGACGAAAAGCTATATTACCACATGATTTACAGGATAACATTTCATTTGTTCAACCAATGTACAATCCAGAACAATATTTACAAGAACTTAGATTCAGATTACAAAATACGAACACAAATGCTAGAAGAAATCCTTGTCAGCAAAAGGAAAAACGACAGGAAGTATGCAATAGAAACACTAATCCAACAGAATTAAAAATAGGAGATCTTGTATATCTCAGCAATGAAAACCGCAAAAAACTCGATCCATTTTACATAGGACCATTCATAGTAACCGAAATAAGTAACCCAAACTGTAAAATCAAACATAGAGAATCTCAAAAAGAAACAATAGTTCACAAAAATAGAACAATTAAAATTTGAATACATTAAAAATTTATATTTTTGTAAAATTATACACCTACTATACGAACAATTATAGAATTTAAGTATCAACCGAGCCTAACACCCATAAAAAAAAAATAATGAACAAGAAAGAATAAGTGAAAAAATGGGTTAGGTGAAAATTCTTAGTCTTGAACTAAGAAGTGAGAAATTCGGTTAGGGTTAAAAATTAAGAGCAATTTTAAAGAGGTTCTTGGAGAATAGCTTTGACGAATGATTTCATTTTATTACATCATTCTCCTAAAGGGGGAAGGTGTAGCATATTTGGTTGTAGCATATCCAATGACTTGAAATTAGGTTGAGCGCAAATGACACGAAACATGCATGCTACAAATATTAACCAAGCCTTCATTTTTGAATCGTATGTTCCCATATTTCTGACCATTAGCTTCGTGAAGGTTTATAATTGATGACTTTGTTGTACAAGTATAAACCTCCACTCCAAGCTAAGTTATTGCAAACACTTTTTCTCATGTAACGTGGGAAACGTAGAACAACGACCCATGTTATTGCCACTTCAAAAAAACAAGACCAAACGTAATACGACTCTTTCTCTATCATAACACAAAGTTCCCACACAGGACACTTCTACCCAATCAATAAATTATTGCGTGCGCATGAATATGCACGACCAGCGCCAAGCGCATCATGTTACACGTGTTGGCGCCGAACTCTCTTTCTCGTTTGGCTTTAGCGTCGATTTCTCTTTGACAAATCGATTCCTTATTGGTTAAGCAAAGATTAGAAGCAACTCCAGGCACCTCCTACCTAAGTGTAGAGAAATGTAAATGTGTAGAATTTAAGTGACATGTAAACTGAAATGCAAAGGAATAAACAGACGAGATTGAACCGTCAAACAAGATTGTTGATGTCAAGGAAGATATCACAAGTCTTATTACAGAAATCCCGTTGCGCGAATCGCCAGGACGGGATTTCATTTTCATTTTGATTACTTGGAGTGGCACAACTCCAAGTAATTTTGCCAGTTCATCTTTGATCTGATCCAGGGATTCACCACTGGGCAGTCCTTTCATGACAACCTTGAACACACGTTCAGTTTTGGTGTCGTAAGTAAAAAATTTGTGCTTCTTCTCAGTAAGATACTTGAGAAGACATTTAAATCCGTCCAAGGTTTCAGCCAATACACGGCATTCACCCCGACGTCCAATTTGTAGTGAAAACTTAACTTTCACGAAATTCAAAAGTTCCATGCGAAGAGCATGGAAATCGGTAGTGGTTATCACAATAGGGGGAATCTTTTCCTTCTTGGCATTAAGCCGGGAAAGTTTACTAGAATTTTTCTTGGATGATGGATCATTCTCATCATCCGTGAGCAAATCAAATTGATTACTCAAATTAATTTCATCAGAAGGGGGGTCAAGAGTTTGCCCCTTTCTTTTGCGTTTAGGCGCCATGGCGGCAGTAAATTTTTATCCAAATCGACTTCCAAGCAGATTACTATAAGAATCTGAAGGATCGAAGAGGAATTTTCCAAATCGATATCCAAGAAGGATTACCTCGGGTAGGGTCCAAACAAGGATCGAAGAGGAATAAGAGTTGAACAAGGTAGAAAATGTTTACAGGTTGAGCACTGAAAAGTGCTGTTTAAATTTGTTGTAGCTTTAGGTAGTAGTAACACTTCCTTCAGCAAAAAGCAAATAGATCCGCACGGCAAGAGAGCACGATGCGGACTGATTCTTATTGCCTTTAGCTTTACCTATTCTAATAGCACCGATAGAGCCATGGTTAAAGCACAGATCTGACTATCGCAAGGTACATAAGTCGAGTCCTGTCTAAAGCCTATTTTTATTTTTTTGTCATATTTATTCCTTCCAATGATGAAGTTATTTTTACCCATCCTCATCAACACACCCCACATTTTTCGGTTTCCACAACCAACACTTGTGGACCGCTGGTTGGGTGTAGTGATAGCGAGTGTGGCAGTTCTAACAAAACTAGCTTCATACAATGTACAAATCCATTTCGTTGCAGAAAACAACGAATAAATTCGTAGAACAAACGAGTGATTTCGTTGTTTATACGAAATTTTATTTTCAGTGTGAGACCAATGTTGCCTCTTCACATCTCCAAGTCGAAAGAAAGGATGCTCGGTTATATTTCAAACTAAATCAATGCATTCATTATCGTGAGTCATGTGATCGATAATTACTATTTAAATTAATTATGTTCTACACAAATAAAAAAAAGGGTGCTTGGGATTGAATTCACGACCTTCTACTTGGAAAGCGGAAACGATAACCACTACTCTACTTATTTCGCCTTGTTGTAAGACTGAATCAGTGTTGTCGAATAATGAATCTAATACGTCGTTTATAAAGCATTTACAAATCATGTGATTACAACATGGACGCATAGTGGTATAAGAGCTATTATGCTGACTGTATTCACCTTTATTCAGCAATATTGAAAAGTAATGCAATGAAATCTAATAAAGGAGCTGGATAATATTTATTAGGCGTCTAATAAAGCATGTTATTAAATCAATTGAAAACAGTCGAATGAAAGTGTCAATGTATGTACAAATTACACTTATTCAGTTTGTTCTTAGATCGAACTTCTGGCGTTGAATTGGGAAGACATTTGACAGTTTTACAGCTTTTAGTAAGTAAATAAATCAGATTAAATGTGCATCTATCGATCTCAATGAGCTTTTTCAGCACATAATTCGACAACTCTTTTTATTCAGCATTGTACACTATTATACAGCATTTATTCAATATATATGCTTATTTGTGACTCTGAATTGTTTGTTTGGTGGTATAAGAGCTATTTTTCAGAGTGTATTCACCTTTATACAGCAATATTGTAAAGCAATGCAATGAAATCTAATAATGGAGCTAGAAAACATTTATAAGACGTTTAATAAAGTATTTTATTCAATCAATTGAAAACAGTCGAATTAAAGCGACAATGAATGTGCAAATTACAATTATTCAGTTTGTTATTAGATCAAACTTCTGGTTCTGAATAAGGAAGACAGTCATCGTTTATAAAGCTTTTAATAAATAAATTAATCATATCAGAGCAAACGGCGGAATAAAGGCGCATCTATCGATCTCAATGAGCTTTTTTCAGCACATAATTCGACATCCTGTTTTATTCAGCATTGTACATTGTTATACAGCATTTATTCAATGTGTATGCTTATTTGTGACTTTGTATTGTTTGTTGGGTTGTTACTCTCACTCTTCATCAACGATCTTTCTCTCGTACTACCATCTGGCTGCCGTGTGTTTTACACTGATGACGTCAAAATATACATGATCATTAAAGGTATCGAGGACTGCTATGCTCTACAATTGCTGCTGAATAGTTTTGCTGATTGGTGCACCCGGAACATGCTGACGTTGAGCATCCACAAATGTTATATCGTTTCATCGCAAGCTCAACCCGATTACGTATGATAATTCAATTAATGGTCAGTCCCTTGTGCGTTGTCTTCAAGTTCGTGATCTTGGTGTCATCCTGGATTCAGCGCTGACCTTCCGATCGCACTACAACGATATTATCTGTAGAGCCAACCGACAGCTGGGATTTATGGTCAAAATATCCTGCAAATTTACCGATCCTCTCTGCCTCCGGTCTCTGTACTGCGCACTGGTGCGATCGATTCTGGAATCCAACTCTGTAGTATGGTGCCCGTCATCCTGGACTGGTAGGATCGAAGCAATTCAGAGAAAATTTGTGAGATATGCCCTACGACGCCTTCCGTGGCGAGATCCGTTAAACCTACCACAATATGGAGATCGATGCAGATTATTGGGACTGCAGACGCTTGAGCAGAGACGGTATGAACTTCTCACAGGAGAAACTGACGCACCGGAGTTACTAGGTCAACTTAACCTTTACGTTCCTGAACGATTACTTCGCCAACGGAACTTTTTGCTGCTTGAGCCCCGCAACTCCTTGTACGGCCTTCATGATCCTGTCCGCTTTATGTCGACTAGGTTCAACGAAGTCTACATCCTCTTCGACTTCAACTCTACTGTGGCAACATTTAAGCGTAGACTGACTGAATTGCATTAATGGATCGAGTGAGATTCGTTATTGTGAAAGGTGAGTAACATTCCATTGCTACTAAATTGTAAGGATTATGCTACCTGTATCCTTTTTTTTTCTCGATTCTCCACTGCCGACGAGGATTGCTTCGGATGATGGATGTCCAATGGAGCTGATAGAATTATATTTTTTTATGTTTTTGACTACAGTTGATATTTGAAGCCATGTTCACTTTATGTTATGTTCACGGATGTTATCGGATGTTATGTTCACGGAATCTATCTATCTATCTATCTATCTATCTATCTATCTATCTATCTATCTATCTATCTATCTATCTATCTATCTATCTATCTATCTATCTATCTATCTATCTATCTATCTATCTATCTATCTATCTATCTATCTATCTATCTATCTATCTATCTATCTATCTATCTATCTATCTATCTATCTATCTATCTATCTATCTATCTATCTATCTATCTATCTATCTATCTATCTATCTATCTATCTATCTATCTATCTATCTATCTATCTATCTATCTATCTATCTATCTATCTATCTATCTATCTATCTATCTATCTATCTATCTATCTATCTATCTATCTATCTATCTATCTATCTATCTATCTATCTATCTATCTATCTATCTATCTATCTATCTATCTATCTATCTATCTATCTATCTATCTATCTATCTATCTATCTATCTATCTATCTATCTATCTATCTATCTATCTATCTATCTATCTATCTATCTATCTATCTATCTATCTATCTATCTATCTATCTATCTCTCTATATATATAAAAATGAATTTCTGTCTGTCTGTCTGTCTGTCTGACCCTTATAGACTCGGAAACTACTGAACCGATTGGCGTGAAAATTTGAATACAGGGGTTTTTGGGGCCGTGGAAGGTTCTTATGATGGTTTGAGACCCCTCCCCCTTCTGTAAGGGGGGGCTCCCATACAAATGAAACAGAAATTTCTGCATAACTCGAGAACTAATCAAGCAAATGGAACCAAATTAGGCATGTGGGGGGCGAGTGTGGGGGTATAAGGAGATAATCATAGGGGGTAGCCCTTTAGATAATAAGGGGGGGGGGCTACGTACAATATAGCATGCTTTTTTTTTAAATCGGCGCATAAACTCAAGCTAATATTGAATCCCGAGCAAGACCGGGCACACTCAGCTAGTAAATAAATAAATATAAATTGTGAAAGAATCCTACATTATCCGATAGGGTGTATGTATGACAACAGTGTTGCAGAACCGACCGATTTTCAAGATTTGACGACCTCTCAGGACCAAGAAGAAGAGGTAATTAATTTTAATAGTTTTAAGTGTTCAGGGAATACAACATCGCAATGTACAAATGAAAGCAAGGAGCTACTCATCTATTGCCAAAATTTTAACAGAATGAAAAGTGCTTTCAAAGTGAACGAAATTTATAAACAAGTATCAGCATGCAATTTTCATGCAATTTTAGCAACAGAAACCAGCTGGGATGCTGGAGTAAAGAACGAAGAAGTTTTCGGTGATCGATTCAATGTTTTTAGGGATGATCGTGATAAAACGTTATCCAACAAAAAAAGTGGTGGTGGTGTCATAGTAGCAGTTAGTGTTGACTATGAATCTGAACAAATATCATCTTGTAAGTGTAAGGAGTTTGATCACGTTTGGGTCAAATGTTTCATTGGAGATCAAGTTCATATTTTTGCGACAGTATATTTTCCTCCAGAATATGCAAAGCAAGATTCATACGAAAAATTTTTTAAACTAGCTGAAAATATTATTTCGAAATGTGAGGCGGAAGCAAATGTTCACATATACGGAGATTTTAACCAACGCTCAGTGAATTTTATTGTTGATGACGACAACGAATCTTTGTTGATACCGATTATAGGAGAAAATGAAACACTTCGTACTCTGTTCGACAAAAGTGCAGAAATAGGACTCAACCAAATAAATCACATAAAAAATCAAAATAACTGCTACTTAGATTTGTTATTCACTAATATGACTGATGATTTCTGGGTATCAGAGTCACCCACCCCTCTTTGGAAAAACGAAGTGTTCCACACTGCTATTGAATACTCCATATTCATACATGAAAAAACGGTAACGTTGGATAACAATTTATCTGAAACATACTTCGAATTTCATAAAGCAAACTATGTACTTCTCAAAGAAAAATTAGCCTGTATTGACTGGCAAACTACAATACGTAATCTTGACATAGAACAGGCAGTGGACACATTTTATCAAATTATTTATAAAATTCTGCAACAGACGGTACCCTTGAAGCAGAGCAAACCCACAAAGTCCAAGACACCAGTTTGGTACAATAAAAAGATTATAAATCTTAAAAATAGGAAACAGAAAGCACATAAGATTTATAAAAGAAATCATAGTGAAGAAAATCTTACATTTTATCTAGAAGTCTGCGATCAACTGAATGAAGAAATGAAAAATGCATATGAAGAACATAATACCAAGGTAGAAAATAATGTTAAAACAGATCCAAAATCATTTTTTAACTATGTTAAAGAGAGACAAAAATCGAAGAACTTTCCTTCTAAAATGCAGTTAGATAACAGAACCGGGAACACATCTGGTGAGATCAGTAATTTATTTGCGGACTTTTTTCAGAACATTTACACAACTCATGACGAGAATGATCGCGATTATGAATATTTTTCATGCCTTCCGGAGCCAATGACAGATATTACAGTTAACAATTTATCCCTCAAAGAAATCTTGCATGCTCTTGAGTCCTTGGATACGTCAAAAGGCGCTGGTCCAGATGGTTTACCACCTATTCTTCTAAAAACACTTTCAAATGAATTAGTAAAGCCTTTATTTTGGTTGTTTAATTCATCGTTAAACGCCAGTATGCTGCCTCCAATTTGGAAGGAATCTTTCTTAATCCCTATTTTTAAAAACGGGAAAAAATCGGATATCACAAACTATCACGGGATTGCTATATTATTTACTATTCCTAAACTTTTCGAGTCCATCATTAATGCCAACATATTTTCCCAAGTTAAATCTCTCATTACAAGTAAACAACATGGATTTGTTAAAGGTCGATCTACAGCCACTAATTTGATACATTTTGTAACATATGCTTTAAATGTAATGGATAAGGGAAATTACGTAGAAACATTATATACTGATTTTAGTAAAGCATTCGATAGAGTGGATATACCACTGTTGATTTTCAAGTTGTCCAAGTTAGGTTTTAATACCAGGCTACTGCAATGGATCGAGTCATACTTGTCAAGGAGAACGCAAAGAGTAAGATTTGAAGGAAAATTGTCGTCTGTCGTTCATGTAACATCTGGTGTGCCATCTTGGTCCACTACTATTCATCTTATTTGTCAATGATATCCCTAATAAAAATGTTATGGTTAATTTGCTTAACGACGTGTTCCAGGTATCATCCAAACCATTTGTGGAATAGTTCAATGATTTAGGTTATCGTTCGTTTATGGTAATTTTTTATTAGGGATAGAATACATTTTGAAGCTGCTTCATGTTTCAATATATGCAGACGACATGAAACTTTTCATGGAAATATCTAAAGCATCTGATATGCAGCTATTTCAGCAAGAAGTTGACATTTTTTACACTTGGTGTAAGAAGAATTTGTTAGAGATTAACGTTAGTAAATGTAATTCTATATCGTTTACAAGAAAGCATGCCATAGTAAATGACACAATTTCCCTTGGTGAGAAAACAGTTGAAAGGTGTAATCAAGTAAGGGACTTAGGCATTATTCTCGACTCTAAGTTGTCATTTGTTGATCACTACAATAACATTATATATAAAGCAAGTAACATGCTAGGGTTTATCAAAAGATTTAGTCTGCACTTCAATGATCCTTACACTATTAAAACATTGTATGTGGCCTATGTGAGACCTCTTCTTGAATACTGTAGCGTAGTGTGGGCTCCGTATCAGGATACATATATAAACCGCATTGAGTCTGTTCAAAAACAGTTTTTGTTGTTTGCCCTTCGAAAATTAGGTTGGACGAGATTACCACTTATGAATCGCGATGTTTGTTAATAAGTTTAGATGGACTGAAAAAATGAAGAGACTTTGCCATGGTAACATTTATAAACGATGTTATTGCTCAAAGAGTTAATGTTCCGGAAATTTTAGAAAATATAAATTTTTATGCTCCCACTCGCTCTCTGAGGATTAGGAGTTTGTTTTACATTAACAATCAAAGAACAAACTATGCTAAAAATGGGCCTTTGAATAGAATTATGACCTGCTATAACGCATATTCCCAATCTATTGATGTAACAATGAATAAAATAACACTAAAAAAAGCATTCTTTTCAAGGTTAGCCAGGCAATAATATTTAAGACATAGTTAATAAGCATTCATTGTAATTGGTCTACGATTGATTGACGACATAAATAAATAAATAAAACTTACTTTTCTAAATCATCTCTGGCTTGCATAATGGTTTGGCCATATCTTGTTATCAAATCAATGAGAACGTCCTCCGGTTGTTCCTCCAAGTTGTTGTCAAATTGTTCATAGCTGTGAAAAAAAAAATCATTTTAATTTCATGATTTCAAATTAAACGACCCCCTCCATCCCCACCAAAAAAAAAAAAACACACACACACACACACACACACACACACACACACACACACACACACACACACACACACACACAGGGCTACAAATGGTGAGTTGACAACCTAGCTGTGGTCCTCACAAGTTCCTACCTCACACCTCCCCGTGGTGTAGCCTGGGCATTGTTGTCCTTCCGACAATAGCAAAGTGAGGGGGTGCGACGCGTACTCTGGCGCGGAAACCATAGCACGGCGATAGAGGAAATGCTTCGTCAACCCGCAGGAGTGCAAACCGGCACATTAGGATCGACGCCAGTAAGATCCTTATTACGGCATACTGGACACGGCATGGAACTATGGACATGACACGGCACAATGGATTGGATACCACGCTACAGGGCTGACAGTCGTGCTATTCTGCTCCATGAGTAAAGAAGGGTGACACCTTTTTGAAATGGCGAGTGGGCTAATAGTGCGGCTGTCCTCGTCCCGGTAAAACCTTGGCAGGCCTCCGGATATGTTAAAAACTCGTCAACAATTGGTGATTAGGGAGTAGTAGGCTCAGATGTAACATTCCTGACTTACGCCGATCTGGCTCTGAACACGGCCCCATGAAGGACCGTGTCAACCCTAGCATGGCCTCCCTGCTTGCATAGATAACCATGGGATCACGATAGGAGACTACATACAACGAGTGGAGATAGCGGCCCGGAGGGGGGGACCCATCAGAATGGAGAAAATGGGAGAAAAAAACAAAAATGACGCAAATGAACAAACCAAAAAAAAAATAAGAAGGACGACGGCAAGACGCCAGACAGTGAAAACGGAGGAGCGAACGTGTTCGCAAGGAGCGGGATATTGCGGAGGTCGCCAGTGTCAAACCTGGGGGTCACTGTGAGTTCCAGCAGCAGCAATAAGTCCCAAGGAGAGCAACCAGGTGCTGGGCTAAGCCAGATATTCACACCGATATCCAGCAGTAGCAAATCTCAAGAACTGCGCTTGGCAGAACCAAAATGATGGAGGTCAGGAGGAAGATCGATGAACTCTATGTGTTCGTTAAGGATAAAAACAACGTACACAAAGAGATCAAGCAACTTGTGACTGGTATCAAATCCGGCATAACAGTGGCAGATCATGAGTGGAGAAAAAGAGCCGAAAATGCCGAATAGGTTTTCCTGGAGGCCAAGGAGAGCATAAGAATGGCTGAAGCACATGAGACGCCGAAGGGACCCACAAATCCACGTCCTGAAAAGAGAGATAGGGACACACCAGGAGATGAGGAGGGGTCCAAAAAACTCAGGGATGACGAAAAAGACATCAGGAAATGGGAGAAAATGGTGGGTGGCGTAAAGTCAAGAACCAGAAGGAGAGGAAGAAAAAAACAGAAGGAAGATGGAGTGAGGAAGAAGAAAGAGGAAGCGAGGAAGAAGGAAGAGAAGAAGCAGAAGGAAGAGAAGAAGCAGAAGGAAGACAGGAAGAACAAGGATAAGCCTAGGCCTTGGAGGGAGAGAAGCAAGGGTGACGCTCTGGTTGTTGAGGTGAAGGACAAAACGTCCTACGCAGCACTCCTGCGGAAAGTGAGAGAGGATCCGGAGTTGAAACAACTAGGTGACAACGTGGTGAAAACCAGGTGAACCCAGAAAGGCGAGATGCTATTTGAACTGAAAAAAAATCCTACGGTTAAGAGCGCAGCTTTTAAGGAGCTCGTCGAAAAATCTCTTGGCGGGACGGCGAATGTAAGAGCCTTATCCCAGGAGTCAGTAGTGGAGTGCAGGGATCTGGACGAGATCACAACGGAAGACGAGTTGAAAAGTGCACTGAAGGTGCAATGCAACCTGGGAGACGAACCAATGGCAATTCGGTTGAGGAAGGCGTATGGTGGCAGGCAGACGGCGTCGATACAACTTTCTTCGGACGCAACTAACGAGCTGCTGAAGACAGACGGAATCAAGGTTGGGTGGTCAGTGTGCCCGTTGAAAGCTATTCCTCGGGTGTCTAAGAAAATGGAGAGATGTTACAAAAGCATGGGCTTCGGTCTTCAGACGAGAAACTGCAAAGACCCTGATAGATTTGATCTGTGCAGGAAATGCGGAGAGAAGAGGCACGTTACAAAAGACTGTACAAAGCAATCAAGGTGCATGCTCTGCAAAAAAGAGGACGGAAACGGCCATGCGACGGGAAGTTTCAGGTGCCCAGAGTTCAAGAAGGCGATGATGGGGTAATCCAAATAAATCTCAATCATTGCAACACAGCACATGGACAGACGGAGACCAGTCGTCATCGCAGGAGATTTCAATCCTTGGACAGTGGATTGGGGGAGCAGGTGTACCAACGCAAGAGGGTATAGCCTGCTGGAAGCTCTGGCAAAGTTGAACGTCAGTCTGGCCAACTTAGGAACCATCAGCACCTTCCGCAAAGATGGTAGGGAATCCATTATCGACGTAACTTTCTGCAATACGTCGCTAGTGGCAAATATGAACTGGAGAGTGTGAGAAGAGTACACCCATAGTGACCATCAGGCGATCCAGTACAGTATCCGCGAACGGACACCGGTGGAAATGCGGAGGACGAAAGTAAGCGAGCGGGAATGGAAGACAACGGCATTCAATAAGGATCTCTTCATCGAAGCTCTAAGGGTAGACAGCAGCATCCCGGGTCTAAGCGCGAACGAGTTGATCGAATCATTGATAAGGGCATGTGACACAACTATGCCGAGAAAACTGGAACCAACGAACAGGTGGCGTCCAGTTTACTGGTGGAACGAGGAAATTAGCATCCGTGCTAGTTGTCTTATAGCAAGAAGGCGCGTTCAGAGAGCAAGAACGGAAGCAGACAGAGAGGAGCGCAGGGTGGTGTTCCGAGAGGCCAGGGCTGCACTGAAACGAAAGACAAAGCTGAGCAAGCCAAACAACTTCAAGGAGCTGTGCCGCGATGCCGATGCCAACCCCTGGGCAACGCATACCGAGTCGCGATGGCGAAGATCAGAGGTCCAACGATGCCGGTTGAAATGTGTCCCAACAAGCTGAAAGCCATTGTGGAGGGACTTTTCCCACAGCATGACCCACCAACCTGGCCACCTACACCATATGGCGGGAAGATGAAGACAACGTTGAACAAGTCTCCAGCGAGGAACTCATAGCAGTGAAAGGGTTGAAGGCGAATAACGCTCCTGGCCCGGATGAAATTCCCAACGTGGCATTGAAGGCGGCGATCCAGATGTTCCCGAACATGTTCAGGATGGTGCTGCAGAAAAGTCTGGACGACAGTCAGTTTCCTGATAGGTGGAAGGTACAAAAGCTTGTGCTGTTGCCGAAACCCGGAAAACCGCCGGGGGATCCTGCATCGTATAGGCCAATATGCTTGCTGGATACTGTAGGAAAGCTCTTGGAGAGGATCATCCTCAACAGGCTGACGAAATGCACGGAGAGTGAACACGGATTGTCGGAGAGACAGTTTGGATTCCGGAAAGGGAGATCGACGGTGGATGCAATTCGGACAGTGATTGACAGAGCCGAGAAAGCTTCCAAACAGAAGCGGAGAGGAAATCGATACTGCGCCGAGATTACGATTGATGTGAAGAATGCATTCAATAACGCCAGCTGGAAGGCCATGGCCAAGGCGCTCCATAGAATGAGGGTTCCAGACTACCTCTGCAGGATTCTAAGTAGTTACTTCCAGAACCGGGTCCTGGTCTACGAGACTGACACGGGGCAGAAATCGCTTAGAATAACAGTGGGAGTTCCACAAGGCTCCATTCTAGGTCCCACGCTGTGGAATGGAATGTACAATGGCGTGCTGACGCTCAAGCTGTCCAAAAGAGTTGAGAGTGTTGGATTTGCGGACGACGGTAACCAGTGATGCGCTGGAAGAAGTGGAAATGCTGGTGGCCGAGGCGATAAATATGAGTGGTAACTGTATGCAAGGAGCGAAGCTGCAGATAGCCCACCACAAAACAGAAGTGATGGTGGTCAGTAACTGCAAAGCAGTGCAGCGGGCAGAAATCACCGTTGGAGAGCACACCATTGTTTCGAAACGCGTGCTGAAGTATCTGGGAGTGATGATCGACGACCGGCTAAACTTTAACAGCGACGTCGGATATTTTTGCGAGAAGGCGGCGAAGGTCATCAAAGCAATAGCCAGAATCATACCGAACAATTCTGGTCCAAGCAGCAGCAAGAGGCGTCTTCTGGCCAGTGTTTCCTCATCGATACTAAGGTATGGAGGTCCAGCCTGAAACGAAGCAGAACCAAAGAAAACTGAGCAGTACGTTCCGGCTCATGGCCATGTGAGTCGAGAGTGCGTACAGAACCATCTCGTCGGAAGCAGTATGCGTTATCGCCAGAATGATCCCTATCGGCATCACCTTGGCGGAGGACACCGAGTGCTACAGACGGAGAGAGTACGGAAAGTTGTGAGAGTGGAGTCATTGGCTAAGTGGCAACAGGAGTGGAACACGACGGAGAACGGTAGATGGACACATATACTAATACCGATTCTTTCAACCTGGGTGAACAGAAAACACGGAGAAGTCAACTTCCACTTGACGCAGTTCCTGTCTGGCCACGGCTGCTTCAGGAAATACCTGCATCAGTTCGGACACGCAGCGTCACCCCTCTGTCCGGAGTGGCAACGTCGATGAAACGCCGGAACATGTGGTCTTCGACTCTCCAAGGTTCAAGGCAGTGCGAAGGGAGATGCCCGTCCTTAACGAGGAGAATATCGTCGTTGAAATATGTCGAGAGGAGGGCACTTGGAATGCCGTCATCAGGGCAGTCACGCCGATTATGTTGGAGCTGCAGCGTAAATGGAGAGAATACCAGCAATCTAGCAACGTCAGCTAGCGCTGAGAGTACGACAAATGCACGAGCGCAGCCACCCCAAGATCGTAATTACGGCATACTGGACACGGCATGGAATAATGGACGCGATACGGCACAATTGATTTGATACCACAGTACAGGGCTGACAGTCGTGCTATTCTGCTCCATGAGTAAACAAGGTGACACCTTCTTGAAATGGCGATTGGGCTAATAGTGCGGCTGCCCCCGTCCCGGTAAAACCTTGGCAGGCCTCCAGATACGTTCAAAACTCGTCACTAATTGGTGATTGGTGAGTAGTAGGCTCAGATGTAACATTCCTGACTTACGCTGATCTGGCTCTGAACACGGCTCCCATGAAGGAACGTTTCAACGCTAGCATGGCCTCCCTGCTTGCATAGATAACCAATGGATCACGATAGGAGACTACATACAGCGAGTGGAGATAGCTTCTCGGAGGGGGAACCCAACAAAATGGAGAAAAAAATTAAAGGGTTGTGTCCTAGACACGACCGCAGTATGACGTAGAACTACGCAAAATTGATGTTCGTCATGCATTTTTGACTATTATACTTATTATTATGAATGGGGCAGGGCAGAATGTATTTCTTTTGCTGAATATGGAAAAAAGGATGGACTTTGGATGTTAATCTAATTGCATAGATAGAGGTCCAAATATATTTTACAGTCAGTTGTTGGTAATTTACCAACATAATATCATCGGATGTATGTCTCCTCTTAAGCAATTGTTTTGAAAATTTTGGTTTTTTTTTTTACTTATAATTGTAGTTTGCTTAAATTTATTTCCCGGAAAAAAAGTGATCGTCAAATCCATGTCCTTTTATAAGTTGACGTTATAGACGGGGGAGGGGAAGAGGGATATTTTGCATATCCAAATCGCATTCCTCGTTATGTGACAGGTGATCACTCCGTGATCCACCTTTATCCGCTGACTTGGTCCTGCTTGCCACGCCGTCCGAAGCTCGGTCCGAAGCGGCAATGAGCAGAGGCACTTTTTTTTTTGACTTTAAATGATCTTTATTTCTTGTATTATGTGGTTTACATGTATAACTTATCAAGTGACACAGATGCGTCTTTTCAACTTTAGTTCCTTTGAAATTTCAATTATTATTAATTACAGTTCCTAGTCCTATCAGGCCTGTTTTAAAAATGACCACCTTCAGTCGATCTTGTTTGCCGTACTGAGTACCAATGCTCCCGACGCCAGGAAGGCAGCTCCCACACCTGGACCCTACATATCGACCCATCAACTCATGAACCGGTGACCAACGGCTTTACTTCCCTTCCGAAGGAAGGCGTGATCAGTGATTTTATGCCTCAGAAATTCAATTGCAATTCTGTTTGTTGCAAAAAGAAAACAAAACACAAAAAAAAATCGACATTATTTTTGAATCAATAAACATATTGTTATTTCTACTGCGTGAATTGTCAGCCTTCATAAAATTAATTTGATTGAATCAACAAGAAATCTCTTTTAAAAACAAACATATTTTTCTTGTTGACCCAGCTGCCAAATTTGACAGCTTACGACCATGAAAGCTCTTGTAAATTCGAAAAGATTTTCTTTTTGATTTAACAATCCATGTGTTTTAAGGGAACAATACTGGATTGTTGAAACAATAATGATTTCTTTTTGCAGCCAAAACCAAATGAAATTCTTATTGTATTTACGTCAAATATTATTACGTTTCAAATATTTTTTTCTGCGTGTTGGTGGGATTGGTTTGTTTTAAATTTGAAAAAGGAGACTACTTATAACTACTATTTACAACTACAGCTAACCTACAACTACTATATACACCTAATCTACTATATACAAATTGCTTATCAAAGCATGTTCTGGTAAAATACATTTTTGTGTTAATTTAGTGCCAATTTCGTTAATTTTGGAATCTATTTTGGCAATGTCTGCCTCTTCGTGTAAATTTGTTATTCTAAAGGGTGATACGGTCAAAATTTGGTCAATATCAACTTGACGTATTTCTTTCAATTTTGCATTTAAAAAACCTGAACACCCCTCATTTTGAAGGTGTGTGTGTGTAGAATGTTGCTTCTATTTTGATTTTGGAATTCACTCTTCAGTTGTCAAAATGCCGTCCAAGCAAGAAGAGCAGCGTATCAAAATTTTGCTCGCGCATCGCGAAAATCCGAGCTACTCGCACGCAAAGTTGGCAAAATCGCTAAAAGTTGCCAAATCAACCGTTACAAATGTAATTAAAGTGTTTGGGGAACGTTTGTCGACAGCCAGGAAGTCTGGATCGGGGGGAAATCGAAAACCGGAAGCCGCTGAGACGACAAAGAGAGTTGCCGGTAGTTTCAAGCGAAACCCTAACCTCTCTCTCCGAGATGCCGCAAATAAGCTGGGTGTATCGTCTACAACCGTGCATCGAGCCAAAAAACGAGCCGGACTATCGACTTACAAGAAGGTAGTGACTCCAAGTCGCTATGATAAACAAAATACGACGGCCAAAGCGCGATCCCGGAGGCTGTACACGACGATGCTGACGAAGTTTGACTGCGTGGTAATGGACGACGAAACCTACGTCAAAGCCGACTACAAGCAGCTTCCGGGACAGGAGTTTTATACGGCAAAAGGAAGGGGAAAGGTAGCAGATGTTTTCAAGCACATGAAACTGTCAAAGTTCGCAAAGAAATATCTGGTTTGGCAAGCCATCTGTACCTGTGGCTTGAAAAGCAGCATTTTCATAGCTTCCGGGACTGTCAATCAAGAAATTTACGTGAAAGAGTGTTTGAATAAACGTCTGCTGCCTTTCCTGAAGAAACACGGTTGTTCCGTACTATTTTGGCCGGATTTGGCATCTTGCCATTACGGTAAAAAGGCCATGGAGTGGTACGCCTCCAACAACGTGCAGGTGGTTCCCAAGGACAAGAACCCTCCCAACACGCCAGAGCTCCGCCCAATTGAGAAATACTGGGCTATTGTCAAGCGGAACCTAAAGAAGACCAAAAAAACTGCTAAGGGCGAGCAGCAGTTCAAGGCAAACTGGCTTTCTGCGGCGAAGAAGGTGGACAAGGTGGCTGTACAAAATCTGATGGCAGGGGTCAAGCGTAAGGCCGGCAATTCGGATTTGGAAAAGCGGAAGCCTAACTGAATATTTTTCCTGAATTTTGTACTAATTGAACTTGAAAAAGAAATTTAATTTGATTTTTTTAAATAAACGATTTCACCGATTTACACGCGTTTTCCCTTGACCAAATTTTGACCGTATCACCCTTTAGTGTCGAAAGGACGATCAAGAACCATCCTCAGCACTCTATTCTGAGATACCTGAATATTGTTCCTGTGAGTCTGTGCACATGATTCCCACACCGGAGCTGCGTAGAGGATCGCAGGTGCTATGATTTGTTTGTAGACGGCCAGTTTGTTCACCCTTGAGAGGCGGGATCTGCGGCAAATCAGCGGATACAGACACCTAACCAAGGTAGAACACTTGACTACAGTTTTCTCTACGCGAACGGAAGAGGAGCTTTTCATCGAACAACATCCCGAGATAGGTTACTTCGGCAGACCACTCAACCCTTGTGCCATCCATGATTACAGTACAAGATGGAGCTGGTTTCAGTTTCGGCGATTGCCGATGGAGGAACATGATCGCTTGTGTTTTGGAGGCATTGATTTTGATTTTCCACGTGGTGGCATAATCAGCAAAGGCGTTAAGGCATCGTTGAAGTTTGTTCGTTATTTCACGAGGCATCCTTCCTTTGACGGCTTCCTTTGACCAGATGTAATGGAAAGTTGAAGTTACAAAGCTTGAATACAAGCCCATTGTGCCAGACATTATCAAACGCTTTCTCAACGTCTAACAAGGCCATGGCTGTGGACTTGGATACAGCTTTGTTACTTCGGATGTTATTCATCACCCGCACTAGTTGGTGATTGGTGGAGTGCCCCTTTCTGAACCCAAACTGTTCCGGAAGGAGAATGTTATTTTCCTCGACAAACTTGAGCAAACGATTGAGAATGAGTTTCTCGAACAATTTGCTCAGCGCTGAAAGGAGGCTGATTGGTCTGTAGCTTGAAGGCAATATTGGATCCTTACCGGGCTTGCGGATTGGTATGATTTTTGCTACTTTTCAGATGCTTGGAAAGTAGTGCAGTTCCAAGCATCTGTTGAAGATAGCGGTTAGAAGAGACTGCACTTTCATGCTGAGTCTCTTCAAGATCAAGTTGAATATACCGTCAAACCCGGGAGCTTTCATGTTCTTGGTGCATTTCAGCGCTGAGCAAATTTGTTGTACTGTAATCATATCCGTCCGAGGCACGACACAAGGGGAGGCATCAAGGTTGTGAACGCATTGCACAACCTGATCATCGAGCGGACTTTGGATAGTCGAGCCAAGCAAATGCGATGAAGCGATCGTCATCATTTTCGACTCTGAGAGGTGGAACGGGTTTGGGATGAGTTTTCAGGACCTTGGCTACCTTCCAAAATGGTCTGGAGCGGTCGTCCAGATTCTGGACAACACGCCCGAAACTTTCATTTCGGAGTGAGTCCATTCTGGAAGCAATCTGCCTGTTCAGATCGGCCATTTCACGGTTTTTACCCATCAAAATACTAACCAATGTAATTCTAACGGAAATTTTGACGATTTTGACTTAGGAAGCATTACCAACAATCAATACGAAACTAACGATTTTAAATTGGCTCACTACTTGACTAGCCTATTGGTCCCAAGCAAACGATTAACGTACCCCATTCTAGTCAAAATTCTAGTACTACACAATGTTTTTTTGATTCGCTATGAAAGTTTGACAGATAAAATGAGGGGTTAGTGGATATTCCTATGTTTCGAGGGGTGAATCGTTTAGCTTGGGACCGAAGACAGTAACAGAGCTGAGCCAAAAAGTTCACCACGTTTCTTCGGGACCTTCTAGTCTTAGAGTTACCTTTATGGCATTACTGCCCCGAAAATGGATTTTTTACAGAAATCATTAATTGACGTGATTTCATATATGCTTAAATCAAACTCCATGTTTAATGCTATTCAAACTGGAGTAAAATTTGCAAACAATATTGTCATGACTTTAAAATTCAGTAATGGATTTTAAAGCATTAAATATTTTAAATTGAAATGCTCGATCTCTTAAAGATAATGAAGACGAGCTATTTAACTTTTTGAGAGTTTATAGCGTGCATATTGCCGTTATAACTGAAACGTTAGGTTAAGAAGGACGCGAATTATTTCATTTATAGAAATGATCGTCTTGATGGACCCTGTGGTGGCGTTGCCATCATTGTTCATAGAGGAATCAAACATAAATTCTTTCTTCATTTGAAACCAAAGTTTTTGAAACTTTGGGAGTTTCTGTTGTAACAAAATTTGGACAACTTACGTTTATAGCTGCCTATTTGCCATTCCAATGCGTAGGCCAGCAAAAGAATTTTCTCAAGGGTGACCTTCAGAAACTTACCTTTCATAGGTCTAAATTCTTCATTATTGGTGATTTTAATGCAAAACACCGCTCATGGAATAATGCTCAAAGCAATTCCAATGGTAATATTCTATTTGATGATTGTTCTACAGGTTATTACGCTATTCAATATCCAAACAGCCCAACATGCTTTTCTTCAGCAAGAAATCCCTCAACTATTGATTTGGTCTTAACTGATTCATGTCAACTTTGTAGCCAATTGGTTACCCATGCTGATTTCGGTTCGGATCACCTTCCAGTAACTTTTGAAATATCCCAAGAAATAATTTGTAATCCCAACAGCTCTACTTTCAATTTCCATTACGAACATTTATGGAACATTACATCGATCCAAACATTCCTTTGTAAACCAAAGATGAAATTAATTATGCTCTTGAATCTCTGACTACTTCTATAGTTGAAGCAAGAGCTGCCTCAGTACCAAAATGCGAGGTTTAATTCGATTCAATTATAATAGACGACGATCTTCAGCACTTGATCCGTCTTAAAAATGTCCGTAGGAGACAATATCAAAGAACACGCGATCCTGCCATGAAAGTTATCTGGCGGGATTTGCAAAAACAAATTAAAAAGCGATTCTCTGCCCTGAGGAACAAAACTTTTGAAAATAATATTTTAAATCAGACCCAAGTTCCAAACCCTTTTGGAAACTCACAAAAAATTTGAAAAAACCTCAAAAGCCTATTCCAGCGCTTAAAGAAGGTGGTAAAATTTTGATCACATATTTGGAAAAAGCTCAGAAACTTGCTAAGCAATTCGAGAGTTCCCATAATTTCAGTATGGATCTAACTAGTCCTATTAAGAATCAGGTTGCTCGGGATTTTCTGAATATTTTCTCTCGGGAATTTTTTTCTGATGATTCCTAGGGGACTGGGAAATTATTTTTGATGATTCCTGATAAATGGAAAAATGCAAAAGTTGTTCCAATTTTGAAACCGGATAAAAATCCAGCTGAAGCTTCTAGCTACTGTCCAATAAGTTTGCTTTCTTCAATAAGTAAACTTTTTGAAAAAATAATTTTGAATAGAATGATGCTTCACATCAATACGAACTCAATTTTTGCAGATGAGCAGTTTGGATTTCGCCATGGGCATTCAACTACTCATCAACTCTTGAGAGTTACCAATTTAATTCGTTCAAACAAATCTGAAAGCCACTCAACTGGAGTTGCTCTTCTAGACATAGAAAAAGCATTCGACAGTGTTTGGCATGAAGGTTTGATTGCTAAATTGAAAAAGTTTAATTTTCACTTTATATTATGAAATTAGTTCAAAATTATTGTAAGGGTCAGCCACCTCAGTCAGGAGCACTTTCGAGACTCCCTGACTCCAATGGCCTCAGGGTCGGCACGCTTACCGATTGCAATTACGCGGGCAGGGAATGATCGCACGTGACACACAGAAAAAACTCCACAAGCACTTCACTACTCAAGAATATACATTTATTTCACTTTCCTGAACTTTTATTCTCCCTCCTTACTACCTTATTCTCCCACTTTCTTACAATCTATCTGACCTGGTTTCTTCGTCGGGGCCCCTCGCAACACCTCCACTATGTGTCTTCGATTGTCGACCGCTTGTCCTCGGTCGACGTCCGCTTCCTCTCCACTTTCTCGTCGTGTATCTCGTTCGCGCGCTTGCTGTACGGGGTGGCGATGACGAGCACCAGGTTACACTTCCTGGGCCTATGAGTTGGTGACGAACTCGGCCGGCAGGCAATGACGGTGTAACCTTCCGGTACGTCTACCGGAACTTCACTGCGTACAGGTGATCTGTACTAAATACAGCGGGGTCCTACTGTCCTTGACTCTCTCCTCACACTTTTTCACTGCTTCAACTCTTACTTGCGTAAATTTAGCTGGCTTGCTTTCTTGATGAACCGTTTTCGCTGGTGGTCTTACGATCAGTGCTTATTAATTTCAGAGTTGAGTGAGTCATTGGGTCACTGCTCCAGGCTGTCGGCCAGTGACCCGGGCCATTCGTCGTTCATCGCCAGTTTGTCGTGCGCGTTATCCTCCATTCAAAATGGCCATCTCTATCGCCACCCCCCATGGCCTCCCAACAGGCAGTTGTTTGTCCATCTGGTGGCGGGTTTTTGCAGTTTTCGGTGGGGTGGATTGTTGCGTTCTACAGTAAGCTGTCCTACCTCTGCCTACTAGGGAGTTTGACAACGGAAAATTGCACAACACTCACGAACATTACCTGCCATTTTTTTACACTTTTACGGAACTAAACAAAAAACCACAATAATCTAAAAAATACTCGAAAAAAGACACTAGCACTTAAAGGGTGATACGGTCAAAATTTGGTCAATATCAACTTGACGTATTTCTTTCAATTTTGCATTTAAAAAACCTGAACACCCCTCATTTTGAAGGTGTGTGTGTGTAGAATGTTGCTCCTATTTTGATTTTGGAATTCACTCTTCAGTTGTCAAAATGCCGTCCAAGCAAGAAGAGCAGCGTATCAAAATTTTGCTCGCGCATCGCGAAAATCCGAGCTACTCGCACGCAAAGTTGGCGAAATCGCTAAAAGTTGCCAAATCAACCGTTACAAATGTAATTAAAGTGTATGGGGAACGTTTGTCGACAGCCAGGAAGTCTGGATCGGGGGGAAATCGAAAACCGGAAGCCGCTGAGACGACAAAGAGAGTTGCCGGTACCTGTGGCTTGAAAAGCAGCATTTTCATAGCTTCCGGGACTGTCAACCAAGAAATTTACGTGAAAGAGTGTTTGAATAAACGTCTGCTGCCTTTCCTGAAGAAACACGGTTGTTCCGTACTGTTTTGGCCGGATTTGGCATCTTGCCATTACGGTAAAAAGGCCATGGAGTGGTACGCCGCCAACAACGTGCAGGTGGTTCCCAAGGACAAGAACCCTCCCAACACGCCAGAGCTCCGCCCAATTGAGAAATACTGGGCTATTGTCAAGCGGAACCTAAAGAAGACCAAAAAAACTGCTAAGGGCGAGCAGCAGTTCAAGGCAAACTGGCTTTCTGCGGCGAAGAAGGTGGACAAGGTGGCTGTACAAAATCTGATGGCAGGGGTCAAGCGTAAGGCCCGGCAATTCGGATTTGGAAAAGCGGAAGCCTAACTGAATATTTTTCCTGAATTTTATACTAATTGAACTTGAAAAAGAAATTTAATTTGATTTTTTAAATAAACGATTTCACCGATTTACACGCGTTTTCCTTTGACCAAATTTTGACCGTATCACCCTTTACATTATTTAACTGACAGAACTATGCAGGTAAATTATCAAAATTCCAAATCCGAACGACTACCTGTTAGAGCAGGAGTTCCTCAGGGTAGCATTCTTGGGTCTATATTGTATAACATTTTCACTTCGGACCTCCCTGATTTGCCTCAGGGTTGCCACAAATCTTTGGTCGCTGATGACACACGCATTTCCGCTAAAGGAAGAAATCTTCGTGTTATTTGCAGCAGACTGCAGAAAAGTTTAGATATTTTCTCTTCTTATTTACAAAAATGGAAGATTTCTCCCAACGCTTCCAAAACTCAACTTATAATATTTCCACATAAGCCTAGAGCTTCGTTTTTGAAACCTAGTAGTAGTCACATAGTCACTATGAACGGCGTTCCAATTTCCTGGTCAAACCAAGTGAAATCTTGGATTAGTACTTGAACAACAATTAACTTTTAAAGATCACATTGAGGGAATTCAAGCCAAATGTAACAAATATATAAAATGTTTGTATCCTCTTATAAACAGGAAATCCAATGTTTGCCTGACGAATGCACTTCTAATATTTAAAAAAGTTTTTAGACCGGCCTTGCTTTACGCTGTGCCAATATGGTCTAGTTGTTGCGGAAGGAACAATCAGGCTAAGGCCTTGTTGTCCTCTGCTGTCCGAAGAAGTCGTCTCCACTCTACTCGATCCATGGCCACAGTTCGCCAGCCTCGTAGTCTGCGAAGGGTCCGCAGGTCACCTTCTACTTGGTCGATCCACCTTGCCCGCTGCGCGCCTCTTCTTCTTGTTCCTGTTGGGTCGCTTTCTAGAACCATTTTCACTGGGTCGTCGTGCGGCATTCTTACGACGTGCCCAGCCCACCGTAGTCGCCCAATTTTTGCAATGTGGACGATGGATGGTTCTCCCAGCAGCTGGTGCAATTCGTGGTTCATTCGCCTCCTCCACGTTCCGTCATCCATCTGCACTCCACCGTAGATGGTACGCAACACCTTCCGTTCGAAAACACCAAGGGCGCGTTGGTCCTCCACGAGCATAGTCCAGGTCTCGTGGCCGTAAAGGACCACCGGTCTAATCAGCGTCTTGTAGACAGTCAACTTCGTGCGGCGGCGAATTTTATTCGACCGGAGCGTCCTCCGGAGTCCAAAGTAGGCACGATTCCCTGCCATAATGCGTCTTTGAATTTCTCTGCTGGTATCATTTTCGGCGGTCACCAGTGAGCCCAAATACACGAACTCATCGACCACCTCGATTTCGTCACCGTCAATCTGAACTCGGGGTGGGAGGCTAACATTGTCTTCCCTAGAACCTCTTGCTTTCATATATTTTGTCTTTGATGCGTTGATGGCAAGTCCAATCCGTCTAGCTTCAGCCTTCAGTCTGATGTACGTTTCCGCCATCATCTCAAAGTTCCGTGCCATAATGTCAATGTCATCGGCGAAACCAAGGAGCTGGATGGACTTCCTGAATATCGTGCCACTCGTGTCTATCCCAGCTCTTCTGATCACACCTTCTAACGCGATGTTGAACAGCAGACACGAAAGTCCATCACCCTGCCGTAACCCCCTTCGAGATTCAAAGGGACTCGAGAGTGTCCCCGATACTCGAACAACGCACGTCACTCGATCCATCGTCGCCTTGACCAATCGCGTCAGTTTATCCGGAAATCCGTACTCGTGCATAATCTGCCATAGCTGATCTCGATCGATTGTGTCGTATGCGGATTTGAAATCGATGAACAAATGATGTGTGGGCACGTTGTATTCGCGGCATTTCTGCAGAACCTGCCGAATCGCGAAAATTTGGTCCGTGGTAGCGCGGGCACCCATGAATCCCGCCTGGTATTGCCCCACGAACTCTCTTGCATATGGTGACAGACGGCGGCATAGAATTTGGGAGAGTACCTTGTAGGCGGCGCTCAGCAGTGTGATCGCGCGGTAGTTGCAGCAATCCAACTTGTCGCCCTTTTTGTAGATTGGGCATACGACACCTTCCATCCACTCCTCCGGTAATATCTCCTCCTCCCAAATCTTGGCAATTACCCAGTGCAGCGCTCTAGCCAGTGCTTCACCACCGTATTTCAATAGCTCACTTGGTAGTTGATCTACACCAGTTGCTTTGTTGTTCTTCAGCCGACCGATCTCCTCCTCAACTTCTTGAAGATCAGGGGCCGGTAGCCTGTCGTCTTTTGCGCGTGCTCCAAGGTCTGTTGCCGTGCCACCTTCGTTTTCTGCTGCTTCACCGTTGAGGTGCTCGTCATAGTACTGCTTCCACCTCTCAATCACCTCACACAAGTCCTTGCACATATCGGCTTGCGGCACGTAGCCTTTGCGCGAACTATTTAGCTTCTCGTAGAACTTCCGTGTGTCGTTTACGCGGTACAGATTTTCCATCGCCTCGCGATCTCGATCTTCCTGCTGACGCTTCTTCCTTCGGAAAACCGAGTTTTGTCTGTTCCGCGCTTGTCTGTATCGCTCCACATTCAATCTAGTGCGGTGTTGCAGCATTCTCGCCCGTGCTGCATTCTTCTCCTCTACTAACAGTTTGCATTCGCCGTCAAACCAGTCATTTCTTCGGTCCGGGATTGCAGTACCTAGTGCCGCTACAGCAGTACTACCTATGGCTGAACGGATGTCCCTCCAGCCATCTTCAAGAGAAGCTGCGCCAAGCTGCTCTTCCGTGGGTAGTGCAACTTCCAGCTGCTGCGCGTAGTCCTGGGCAACTCCGGTGTCCCGTAGTTGCTCAATGTTGGGTCGTGGCGTTCGACTTCGACGTGTGTTATGCACCGTCGAGAGTTTTGAGCGCATGCATACTGCAACTAGGTAGTGGTCCGAATCTATGTTCGCACTGCGGTACGTGCGGACGTTGATAATGTCGGAGAAGAATTTCCCGTCGATTAGAACGTGATCGATTTGGTTTTCTGTGTGTTGGTCAGGTGATCTCCAGGTGGCTTTGTGGATATCCTTGCGGGGGAAAAAGGTACTTCGAACTACCATACCCCGGGAGGCTGCAAAGTTCACGCATCGTTGGCCGTTGTCGTTCGATTGCCGGTCTATACATTGCCTCCCGTCCTACCTGAGCGTTCATGTCGCCGATGACGATTTTGACGTCCCGTTGCGAACAGCCGTCGTACACCTGCTCCAGCTGCGCATAGAACGCTTCTTTCTCGTCGTCGGGTCTCCCTTCGTGTGGGCAGTGCACGTTGATGATGCTGTAGTTGAAGAAACGGCCCTTAATCCTCAACTTGCACATCCTCGCGTTGATCGGCTGCCAACCAATCACGCGTTGGCGCATCTTACCCAGCACTACAAAGCCGGTTCCCAGCTCGTTGGTGGTGCCACAGCTCTTGTAGAAAGTAGCCGCTCGATGCCCGCTTTTCCATACCTTTTATCCCGTCCAGCAAAGTTCCTGCAGTGCTACGACTTCGAAGTTGCGTGGTTGAAGTTCGTCATAGATTAACCTATCGCAACCCGGGAAGCCGAGCGATTTGCAGTTCCATGTTCCGAGTTTCCAATCGTAGTCCTTATTTCGTCGCGTAGGTCTGTGCCGATTGTTCCGATCCGTATTTCTTTCTTCGGTATTTGCAACTTTGTTTTTTTTCCAGGGCGGCTTGTTGGGCCTGCCCCAACCCCCTGTCTCGCCGGGGGACCATCGTGCACAGCTCTGTTTAGAGTCCCACGCTGGCACTAGGACGGTGATCAGCCGCTCCTAACATGGAGAACAGACGCCGTTTTGAGCCGCACCTCCATGGTGAGCAGACGCTCAGGTTTGGTGAAGCATTTCCTCTATCACCGTACTATGGTTACCGCGCCAGTGTTCGCGTCGCACCTCTTCACTTTGCTATTGCCGGACTGGCAAAATTGCCCAGGCTACGCCAACCAGCTGTGTCCATGTTTCAGCTGGTAGTCTTTTGTTATCATATGACTCGAGGAGGCGTGAAGTAGGAACTTGTGAGGACCAGGGCTAGGTATTCCGCTCCTTCCAGGTTGTCAACTCACCATTTTGTAGCCCTAGTTGTTGCACTACCAGGAAAAAAGCACTTCAAAGGATTCAGAACAAAGTTCTGAAGATGATTTTGAAGTTGCCGGTACAGTACTACCGAAGTACATAGAATTTCGAATGTTGAGACTTTAGAACAAATGTCTAACAAAATCCTTAATAATACTTAATAAATTCAGTTGTAATCCTCAATTGCAACGATTAATTCCCTGTATAAGATTAAGTTGTAGTTTTTAGTTTTAATATTTCAATTGTTATACTGACATGCAGGTTTAAAAAAACCTGTTAAAATACTGAATTGCCAAGGCAGGAACAATGTAAAAAAAAATAGATATATATCATTACAATTAAGGCTGGTAAGTTACTGTAGTAACTGGAGCACCTAGGTTAAAATGAAATGTAATTTATTTTGAATTTGGAACAAATAAAGAGTTTAAAAAAATGAAACAATTGATTTGACAATGAACAAAAATGCTCTTAAAAACGTTTATTTTCGAGGCTAGTCAGAAATTAAAAATTGAAATAGATGTTAAGTGTTTTTTGTAACTTAAACTGGTCTACATTTGATTGATGACAAATAAATAAATCATTGGCTTTGCGGACGACGTCGTTTTGATAGTAACATGCGAGACGCTGGAAGAGGTGGAAATGTTGGTGACTGAGGCGATCGAAATGATTGGTAATTGGATGCAAGGAGCGAAGCTGTAGATAGCCCACCACAAAACGGAAGTGCTATTGGTCAGCAACAACAAAGCGATACAGCGAGCAGAAATCACCCTCGGGGAGCACACCATAGCCTCGAAGCGCGTGTTGAAGTATCTGATGATCGAAGACCGGCTAAACTTCAACAACCAGGTCGAATATGCCTGTCAAAAGGCTGCGGAGGCCATCAAGCCAGAATCATGCCGCACAAATCTGCTCCAAGCAGTAGCAAGAGGCGTCTTCTGGACAGTGTCTTCGTCGATACTGGGATGCAGCGCTGGAAACCAAACAGACCAAAATAAACTGAGCAGTATATACCGGCTCATGGCCATGTGAGTCGTGAGTGCGTACAGAATCATCTCGTCGGAAGCAGTATGCGTTATCGCCGGAATGATGCCTATCGGAGGACAGTGAATGCTATAAACGGAGAGAATCCAGGAGCACGAAAACTGGCGAGAGCGGAGTAGATGGCTAAGTGGCAACAAGAATAGGACTCGGCAAAAAAAAAGTAGATAGACTCATCGGTTAATACCGACTGTTCCGATCTGGGTGAACAGGAAGCAGGGAGAGGTAAACTTCCACCTAACGCAGTTCCTGTCTGGTCACGTTTGTTTCAGGAACTACCTGCATGGGTTCGGACACGCAACGTCACTCCTCTGTCCGGAGTGTGGAAATGCGGACGAAAGGGTGGAGAACGTGGTATTCGACTGTCCTCGATTTGAAGCATTGCCAAGGGAGATGCCTGCCCATAGCACAGAGAATGTCGTTGAGAGGAGGGCACCTGGGATACCATCATCAGGGCAGTCGCTCAAATACTTTCGGAGCTACAACGCACTTTCTCCGTTTCGTTTTGTATTTGCTTCATATGGGTCATATGATTTGATTTTTATTCTCTCGAGCCTCTTATATGATGCATTCCAAAACGTACGTTTTCTTTAAATTTGCCAGAAAACGTAGTTTTTAGAATTAGGTGACACTTCATCTCCTGTTTATGATATGCATTAGAATATTAGTTTTTAATCTCATCCTGTGATCGAATGTGTCAAAATTCTGGGGGATCAGGTATACCCAAACAGAGTTTCATTAATTTCACATTCATACATCAGGTTTAAGTGTATGTATTCCTGTAACTGAAAATCAAAAAAGCAGCATCAATTAAATAATTATTATTGATTCTATTTATTCACACATTTACGTTCCACAATCTGACGCAATTTTCAAATGACAAAGCAAAATATGAAAGGCTTGTTGGGTATGTAGTGTGATAATATTATGCAGGATTTTATAAATTATCTAACCTCCGTAGTGATGCGGAATGGACACACATGATTTGTTTCATCATTATCGCCAGTACTATGAAAATGAAGCAGCAAATACTTGATGGAAGCATTCCTGTAAAAGAAAAACAGTAGTAGATTAGTCTTCAAAATTTAAAAATATATTTTATAAGCTCATAGTATTAAATCACATCTGCAAATTCACTTGAGACAACTACAATTATTCATAATTAGTCAATTTAGGGCATTTTCGAATCATCGTTCCATCATCCAAATTTTCCGTTCCGATTGAGGATCTATTAATATTTACAAGGCGTAACACGGTATTGTTGAGAAACAAACTGCGGTGATATTATCACCATCGTCTTGTGGAGTAAACAATAACAATTTACCATTCAACTGATAGATCGGTACTGACACATCGGATGACAATTGTCAGTGTAAACATGAGAGATGCGAGCCGTAACTGTTATTCGCATATGGTATTGTATGCAATATTGAATGGAGAAGCTTTAGTGGTCAGCTAGAAGCTTTGCCTCTTGCATACAAACTTGCTAGTAGTATTTGAATGTGTGCTATCTCATATATAGGCAATAGGGAGATAGGGAGTGTGAGAATGTGAAGCAGAAATGCACTATGTAAATAATGAACTATCGATATTGTACCATGTCTTCGTAAGATAACCTGACGTATTGAGTTTCAATAAAATCAACCTTAAAACTAAAAGTATTCTCGAAGCATTGTTGCAATTCTCGAATCACAACAGGTATCCCTATGACAGTTATTACATACATACGCGATTTTAAGATTTTAAAGAATTTTGCCCTGAGGCGTCTATTAGAATAAGGTTGATAGAATCCACATATGACTGTTGTCAATGGCTGGTTTACCTTGTAAATTCAGGCTTGTAGCGGCCATTTGAGGATTCTATCAATCTTGCCCTTAAACTGTAACTTTATTGGATGACGTCATAAAAAATTAGGATATAGCCTGCGGAGTTGGGCCTCGACGTGTACACAGGTATACCAGTTGTATATATGGACGTAAAGGAAGAAATTACACCGGAGGTGTAGGAGCTGCCTCCCTGGCGTCGGTAGTATTGGTGCTCAGCACGGAAAATAAATCAAGAAAAAAAAAGTATCGGGGAGATAGCTGAACACTAAATGTAGATACTGAAATCACGGGCACAGACAAACAGACATAACACTCGCAAGTTGACCATCGAACAAGCATTTAACGGTAAATTTAAAAGTATCGTAGTTGGTAGTACCGCCACCTGTGGCGCGCATAATCAATTGCCTTGCATTTGACGTTTACACACAACCGCCATCTGTTCAGCATACTACCCAACACAGTGTACAGATGGCGGTACTGTTTTAGCGACGATGTTTTACAGTGATAAATATTCAATGTGTTATGTCTGTTTGTCTGTGTCACGGGTAATTTACCTTACATATCACTGGAGTTGGTTACTTGGCGTTCTCAGAAACCCGGAAAAATATTTTCGGATCTCAGAAATGGCCATAAGAAACATCCTTTAAGTCGCAGTATCGGGGAAGGCCGGTTCAACATAAGTATGCTGACCATCATATTTCCAAGTCTACGTACTCCCGACTGACATGTGTAGAGAGGAGCACATCATGCTGTAGACTGGAACTGATCAATGCGTCGGTCCGGTTTATGAAAATCGAAAATACGATCAACTGTAGTTCATATTTGGTTTTAGTACACGTCATTGCACTGTTTCTGGATAAATTCTGGAACACATAAATGAAAAATAAAATTCTACATCACCTAGCCTATCTGAGCTTGATTTGGATATGAAGGATAAAATGATATGATGCATAAATGTTGATGATATCAGGCGTAACATTTGATAACGGCACAAAAGCTTTTGTAAACAAAAGTGGGGTGGGGGAAATTTTCCCCTTTCCGATAATTGTATTAGTTTGCGTGGGCGTACTTCGGTTCGCGTGTAAAGGGCCTTACAACTTTTGTTTTCAAAAGTGTTTGTGCCGTTATCAAATGTTACACCTGATATTCTTTGCAACTTTCTAGAATAATGTTGTAAAGTACCTTTTCGCTGATGTTAGACATGAGAGATACATGATAGTGAAACATCTAGCGAACACCACATTTATGAGCAGTAGTGTACGCCAAGCTGACGACGTTCTTCGCGAAGCAAATAAATATTTCTTTCTTCTGAAAGTACGGATGATCACTTCTAATGTATCGTAGTCGCAAGTAATTGTGGCTTTTCATATCTGCCGGAAATTGACTGTTACACTATCTATATAAAGTTGCCGAGGTTTGTCAAACTAACCAAAAACTATTACTATTACTTCTATTACAGATAATACGTGAGTATAATTCAATAATCGCCAAAAAATAAAATGATAATGTGATTTTCGGGAGGTAACGATAACCGATAGCTGCTAACCAGTTTCATTCCAACCTTATTTTAGGAGTTTTTTAGTGTAAAATTTATAAATTATAATCATGAATGTCTCAAAATACAGGTTGCTCTGATTTTTTATACCGGTTAAAAAATGTGCGGAAGCGATAATCGCTATCGAAAATGTTCCTAGTGGATTTACTAAACTGTACCCAACTCTGAACGAAGCATTTACTGTTTACAACTGTTGATGAATGTTTTCTCTTTATTGTAGTGGCAAGATCCACTCGGTAAAATGGATAATCCCGCTGGTAGGGCTCTCAAAGCCGAACTGAACCTGAGTGTCGCATGAGTGGAGCAGGGCATGAGCTATGTATCGAATAGAGAAAATATATTGTCTTTTTACTTTGACTGTGAACCAATGAAGTCGTGTTTATTACTCACTGAAGTAAATGTCTGAAACCCATATTAGGATTATAACAGTGTCGACGAGGAGAAATTTTCAACTTTCCGTGCATTTCACGACCCCGGTCATTACGTGCTTTTGGCGTGAATTTTAACGGCCAACAAAAAAGGTCACCGATACAACACCCTTCTTGTGATCAACTGTGGCACGGTGGTAAAACTGACAATACCACCTTACCGCTTTGTGTGCAGCTGACTTTTTGCGAGGAGGAAAAAAAGAAGCGAACACCAGAAAGTGCATTTTGTTGTTGCTGTTTGGTGTTGGACAAGTGGTTGCTGCTTTTGGTGCTGTTGATCGCGTTCCTGCCTTTGCTGCTGTCGGTGGTGCATAAAGAGTTCATCGACCTTTACGAGCTGATGACCTGCCAGTGAATTCTCACTGGTCGTTGTTGATTTGGTCGAGGAGATTCGCTGTTGCTGCTGTTGCTGTTCGACGCCGCTTTTACTCTGCGTTGTTGCTTTGCTGCTTGCTGTTGCCACCGAGTGCATCCTAGTGCATCGAAGTTTTGCTGTGGATTATCCGGCATTTGTTTTTTGGCTTGCTGAAGAAGTTAGTGCTGTGCTTTGGATGCTGGCGATTTTCGCGGTGAACTTTTTATTGTTCATTGTTAAGCCTACAGGTATGTGATTTTGTTTTTATTTTTTTTTTACATTGCATTTGTTAGTGGATTTTTTGACCGACAACATTTCGGGGAATATTGATTAATTTTTATTTGCATTTTGTGCTTTTATTTCGTTTTTGGTTGTTAGAATGTCTCTTACCACGACGACTGAACCGTATGTGCCGGGTACGATCCCTTTTTCTCAGTATTTGGAGCAGTTGGAGTTTTTATTTGAACATAATAATTACTCCGCGGATAAATATAAAATTTCCTTTTTGGCCGTTTGCGGCACCGAGGTTTTTAATCAGGTTAAGCTTTTGTTCCCAGGTCAGAGTGTTAAAGATTTGACCTATAAACAAATTACTGATGAATTGAAGAAAAGGTATGACAAGAAAGACTCTGACGTCATACATACTTATAAATTTTGGACCCGGAGACAGGGGCAGCACGAGAAATCCGAGGATTTTGTGCTTGCTGTGAAACAATTAGCTGAATTGTGTGATTTTGGGGGTTTTAAGGATCGTGCCATCCGTGATGCACTGGTGATCGGAACTTATGATCGACAATTGCAAAAGAGGTTGTTTGATGAGGATGACTTAACGGCTGCTAAGGCAGAAAAGTTGATATTGAACCAGGAGTTGTCGTCGGAGAGGACTCGTTTCGTGAACCGTGATGAAGAGAGAAGAGGCAGTGTAGTAGCCAGGTTGGGCAGACGCAAAGAGCGTGGTCCACCCAAGCAAGCTACCCGTTTTAGAAGCAGGAGCTTTGACCGCGACCGTTCTTATTATTCTAGAAGTAGGAGCGGGGGTAGGAGATATGGAAACAGTAATCCAGAGAAGCTTTTTACGTGTTCCTTTTGTCATAAGACCGGACACACAAAAAAATACTGCTTTAGGTTAAAGAGGAGGAGTCCAAGGAAGAGTCCTCGGAAAAACAAACCTTTTGTCAAGTTCATTGGTTCTCCTAAACCTCCGTCCTCTCAATCATCTGGCCTTTTTAAGCGGTTGAAAGAGGATTTGGCTTCCGATACCGATGACGATGAATCCCCTTGTATGATGATTGCTGCTAAAAGTAGAGTAAACGAGCCATGTTACGTGGAAGCATTGGTCCAGAAAAGGCGTTTGACTCTGGAGGTTGACTGTGGATCCGCCGAGAGCGTGATTTCCGAGACGTTTTTCCTACGAAATTTTAGAAAATGCCCCATCGAAGACAGTAGTAAGAAGCTGTACATGGTCGATGGCAATAGACTTAGCATTTTGGGGAAAGTAAGGGTCTCGGTACGACTGAATGGAATCGAGGGAGAACTTTATCTAATCGTCCTGCAGGGAGACAAGGACTTTGTGCCACTGATGGGTCGCAGCTGGTTAGATATTTTCTACAGTGGATGGAGGAACACCTTTTCCCGACCAATGGTGCCAGATCAACGTGTGAATGCCATGATGGATGATGACGAGAGGGAAGAAGCTGTTGTATACATAAAAAGTAAGTTTCCAACGCTTTTTGACAAGAATCTGTTGAATCCAATCGTTGGTTTTGAGGGTGATTTGATTCTTAAAAATGAAACACCTGTATTTAAGAAGGCGTATGAGGTGCCTTTGAGGATGAGAGACAAGGTTGTCGAGCATCTCGACGCTTTGGAGAAGGATGGTGTAATTACGCCAATTGAGGCTAGCGAATGGGCGTCGCCAGTGGTAGTTGTGATTAAGAAAGATCAAGGAATAAGACTTGTCATAGACTGTAAAGTCTCTATCAATAAATTAATAATTCCTAACAAATATCCACTACCTTTACCACAGGATTTGTTTGCTGCACTCTCTGGCTCTGCGGTATTCTGCTCTTTGGATCTTGCTGGAGCTTATTCTCAGCTTTTGCTTTCAAAGCGATCAAAAAAGTTTATGGTGATCAACACCATAAAAGGGCTTTATGTATATAACAGGCTCCCGCAGGGTGCATCTTCGAGTGCCGCAATCTTCCAGAAAGTAATGGACCAGGTACTGAAAGGGTTAGACAATGTATTCTGTTACTTAGACGACGTTCTAATTGCTGGGAAGGATTTTGACGACTGCAGAAGGAAGCTTTATTTGGTCCTAGAAAGATTAGCTAGGGTCAACATAAAGGTAAACTTTAAAAAATGCAAGTTTTTTGTGGAAAAATTGCCTTATCTGGGTCATGTTTTGACCAACACTGGTCTTCTTCCATGCCCGGAGAAAGTGGAGACAATTCGTGAAGCTCGCGCTCCACGAAATGTTACGGAACTTAAGGCTTTCTTGGGTTTGATAACATATTACTCGAAGTTCATCCCAAATTTGTCCTCCCGGATTAGAGTTCTTTACAGACTTTTGAAAAAGAATGTACGTTTTGACTGGAGTACTGATTGCGAGTTGGTTTTCAACCAATGTAAGCAGTTTTTGCTAAAACCTAATGTTCTAGAATACTTTGACCCTAACAAACCTGTGATTGTTGTCACTGATGCATGTAATTATGGCCTCGGAGGAGTTATTGCTCACCTGGTAGATGGAGAGGAAAGACCAATCTCTTTTACCTCATTTTCGCTTAATGATGCTCAGAAAAAGTACCCGATCCTTCACCTAGAGGCACTGGCTGTCGTTAGCACAGTTAAAAAGTTTCACAAATTCCTATACGGAAAGAAATTTACAATCTACACTGACCACAAGCCACTGATTGGTATCTACGGGAAGGAAGGTAGAAATTCTATTTCGGTTACTAGGCTACAGCGCTACATAATAGATCTTTCAATCTATGATTATGACATAATCTATAGGCCATCAACAAGAATGGGGAACGCGGATTTTTGTTCACGGTTTCCGATTTCTCAGGAAGTTCCCAAGGAGTTGGATCGTGATTACGTCAAAAGTCTCAACTTTACTGGAGATTTACCGCTGGACTATAAGAAAGTAGCTGCTGAAACAGAAAAGGATGGATTTCTTCTGATGATCATGGAGTATTTGCGGAAAGGTTGGCCAGATCGTTTAGAAAGGAAGTTCCTGGACGTTTACTCACATTACCAGGATCTGGAGGAAGTCAACGGTTGCATGCTCTTTAAGGATAGAGTCGTGATTCCGCATTCCATGAAAAGGGACGTGTTGAAGCTGCTTCATCGGAATCATTCCGGCATGCATAAGATCAAGCAGCTGGCCAGACGAACCGTGTACTGGTTCGGAATGAATGGAGATATTGAGGAGTTTGTCAGATCTTGTCGAGTTTGCCAAGAAACTACTGCTGTTTCTAGACGTCCACCATATTCGCCTTGGATTCCCACAAATAAACCTTTCAGCCGGGTTCATGCTGATTTTTTTTTTTTTGAGAAAAAGGTTTTCTTGGTGGTAGTGGATAGCTACACCAAGTGGGTGGAAGTTGAGCAGATGAAGAATGGCACGGATAGTAGGAAAGTTATCAAGGTTTTTCTCAGTATTTTTTCTAGGTATGGTTTACCGGACGTGCTAGTCACAGATGGTGGCCCACCGTTTAATTCTGAGCATTTTGCTAATTTTTTTAAAGAACAGGGTATAGTCGTTATGAAAAGTCCTGCCTATCATCCGGAAAGCAACGGTCAGGCAGAACGAATAGTGCGCCTAGTTAAAGATGTATTGAAAAAGTTCCTGCTTGACCCAGAAATAAGAAAACTGGACGTGGATGAACAAATATCATATTTTCTTATGAATTACAGGAACATTTGCTTAGGTTCAGACAATACATTCCCCTCAGAACGCCTTCTTTCATACAAACCAAAAACAACGTTGGATTTAATTAACCCGAAAAACAGTTTTAAGTATAACCTAACAGAACCAGATATTGGCGACCAACATGCATGTTCCCCTAACACAGACAAGACTCATGACCTATTGACTAATTTACGTAAAGGAGACTCAGTATTTTACAAGAACCCAAACAAAACTGACATAAAACAATGGTTACCAGCTAAGTTTTTAATGCGCATTTCTGCTAACGTTTTGCAGATTTCACTAAGCGGCCGGATCATTTCCGCACATAAGCGTCAGCTTAAGATCCCTTTAAACTCTCGCCCTCGTTATTCTCGTCGTTTTGTTTTACATGGAGAGAGTACGATACAGCCTACAGTAGAGCCAAGCAGCAGCACTGGTTTACGCAACAGCAATAAACGGAAAAGAGGCGAGGAAGATATATCTGAAGATTCCGATTCAGATTTTTGCGGTTTCGCTGCCGACTCCTTTTTGTTTGAGGAGGATGTCCAACCCACTCAGAAGGTGGTACCTGAAGGTACCGCGTCGAGTTCTAAACATCAGATGCGTGAAGGGCCCGTTCCACAAGCGAATGATCGAATCTTTCAGGAAATCTTACAGGTTAGGCGTAGTAAAAGGAATCCGCGGAAGCGAAGAAGACAAGATTTTGTATACTATTGAATAGAAGAAGTTTTTGTAATGTATCATAAGAATTTAAATGTTCTATCGCATGTATTTGATTGAAGTTTCGATTTCCAAGCACATTTATTGAAATTTGCTCTCTGAAGTTATTTTATATGTTAAGAAATAGACTCAAAAATTAGTAGCTATTTGATTAGGTTCATTTTGAATTTTTAAGAGTTTTTTCTAAAGGAGGAAGGAGCTGTAGTGGCAAGATCCACTCGGTAAAATGGATAATCCCGCTGGTAGGGCTCTCAAAGCCGAACTGAACCTGAGTGTCGCATGAGTGGAGCAGGGCATGAGCTATGTATCGAATAGAGAAAATATATTGTCTTTTTACTTTGACTGTGAACCAATGAAGTCGTGTTTATTACTCACTGAAGTAAATGTCTGAAACCCATATTAGGATTATAACATTTATCAATAAATGTTACTGTCATTTGAAATAAAGCAATTCCCTATGTTCCAACTGACTGATGCATTTTTTTTTCTGCTGATATAAGTTATGCAAAGTTTCTTAATACATCATAGCAAAGTCTTGTCATTATCGGCTGTAATATCGTAATTATTAATTGAATCAGCTCAGTGAGATCTAAATCTTACAACAAATCACACCATCAATAGGGACTCTATGCGCATAGCGGAGCATTTTTGAGGTATTGGTATAAGGTATAAGAAGTTTTGAATGTGATTCTTCGATACGGAAATCAATAATACCTGCTGTGTAGATTATATAGTCAATATCAAAGTGGGAGGATATTTTGCTTATTGCATATATTGCTTCCAAACAATATTTATATGTTTACTTCAAACAAAGAAAACACTAGTAATCTAGCTAGTTTCATCGACCTGCAGAGAAAACTTCGTCATTCAGGGCGAAATGGAGGATGTATGGAAAGACATTTTATTCCTTGCTGGCCTTTTTCATTATCAACTTGAATTATTTTTTCCTAAACATGTGACACCACTATTTGCATGCTTCAGTCAGACGTCGGCAAAAATCGTGTGAGCTGTAAGCCTGTTTGAGTTTTCCTAGTTTTCCAAGTTCCTAGTTTTCCACAAAAGTTTTCCTATCTCCCAAACGCATTTAACTAAGGGGCTGTTCATAAACTACGTAGACGCTTTAGGGGGGTGGGAGCGCTTGGCAGATGTCTACGGTCCATACAATTTTTTAAATTTTGTGTTTGAGACTGTCTTCTACGGAAGGGGGGGGGGGGTTGAAATCTCTCAAAAACCGTCTACGTAGTTTATGAACAGCCCATACAAAAAATAATATGGACTGCAAGCATTGAGTCAGGTCTCCGTATTAAGATTTACTTCTGAATAATTTTTTTTTATGGTAAGATCAGTTGTTTCCTTATGTTATATTATATTTCCTCCGTTACTCGCGCCAACTTTTGTAACACGAGTACTCACGCGTTGTACTTTGTACAACAGTGTGAGTTTTCCATTTCCATTTTGCAGCCGAGCTACCAATCGATCTGAAATCAACGAGTATTCCTCAAAAAACTTGCTTTTAACTAAACAAGCTAAATATTTATTACAGTTAACCCCCAAAATATGCGTATAATAGAGAAAATGTAAATGGAAACCGCGTAAATGGTGTCCATACTACGAGGGTTCTGACTTAATTGGTTACAACATGGAATATCTCGAGATCCTGACCAGATAGAAAGTTACTGTCTTTGCCAAAGTAGTTCTAGCGATCATAACCTTTTTGCTGGTGGACAGTAGTTCAAAATTTACTCACTACATAGCGCTAGTATACATGTGAAGTTCTCGCATGTCATATATCTCGAAATCCTGATCATATAAAAAGTTACTGTCTTCGGCAAAGTTGTTCAGGAAGTCAAGGCCTTTTTGCTGGTGGACTTAAGTTCAGAGTTTTCTCACTTTACAACGCTAGTATACATGAGGAATTCTCGCATATAAAATATCTCTAGATCCTGACCAGACAGAAAGTTACTGTCTTCGGCAAAGTTGTTCAGGATGTTAGGATCTTTTCGTTGGTGTACAGTAGTTCAGAATTTTCCCTTTACGTGACACTAGTATGCGGGTCATTCAGAGATATTTTATATGCAAGGATTTCACGTGTCTTTCAACGTCACCTAGTGAGAAAATTATGTACTTTCCACCAACGATAGGGTTTGATCTCCTGGACAACTTTGCCGATTACAGTACATTTTTAGCAGGTCTTGAGATATATCATATGCGAGAAGTGTATATGTATACAAACGCCACGTGGTGAGAAAATTCTGAACTACTGTCTATCAATCGAAAAGTCTTGACCCCCTGAACAAGTTTGCCCAGTACAGTAACTTTCTAGCTGGTCAAGAACTCGAGCTATTGTTTATGCGAGAATTACACGGATATACTAGCGCCTCGTAGTGTGAAATTTCTGAACCACTCCACCAACAAAAAGAGCTTGACTTCCTGAACAACTTTGCTGAAGGCATTTACTTTCTATCTGGTCAGGATCTAGAGATATTTTATACACGAGAATTTCACATGTATACTAGCACCACGAAGTGAGATAATTCTGAACTATTGTACATTAAAAAATAGGCTTTGACCTCCTGAACAACTTTGCCCAAGACAGTAACTTTCTATCTGGCCAGGATCTCGAGATATTCCATGTTGTAACCAATTAAGTCAATCCCACGTAGTATGGACACCGTTTACGCGGTTTCCATTTACATTTTCTCTATTATCCGCATTTTGGGGGTTAATTGTAATCAAAGTTTAGCTTTTTTAGTTCAAAACAAGTTTTTTGAGGAATACAAGTTGGTTTCAGATCGATTGGCAGCAACAAAATGGCAATGGAAAACTCATATGTGTTGTACAAAGTACAACAGCGCGAGTAACGGGGGGTTAACTTTTATGCATACCGTAAAACGGGGTGTAATTGATCAGCGGGGCAAAATTGATCGTTGAAAATTCTCGTGATATTTTTTCATGTGTAGCATGTTTTTCGATACTAAGCGTACGAATGTATCTTTGTATACATTGTAAAAATATTATGCATAAGTACAATATTGGGTATACTCAGCGATCAAATTCACCCCGCTGATCAATTTCACCAGGTTTTACGGCACCTTCTTTGAAAATTTTCCCACCTAGACGGACCTAGCAAATGCGAGATAGGAAGAAGTGACCGTCGTAATTAATTTTAGGCTCATAGGTTGAAAGAACTTCAGCATGTCCAAAATATATTCGTTCCCATTCAGTGTGTCCAAAATATATTATGGACACTGTCCAAAATCAAGTGGAAGGGTCCAAAATATGTGAATATCATGATGTGAAAAGAATTATTTTTCGAGTATATATCAATAAATAAAACATCTAGTGACATTTTACATCCAAGATGAGTAGCTTTCGAACACAACCGCATGTAAATTGCATAATAATAATAAACAAATAATATTATTTTGACATAAACGTGATCTCACTTCCTCTAGGGGTCCAAAATCAGTTGGTTACCCTATAAAGGTAAAAAAAGACACAAAAAGCACAATGAATGTCCCAGGGGAAATTTCAAAAACGCTCAACAAAAAATAAGATATAAGAAAGAAACGTATAAAATTAGCACTTTGAAAAATAAATTGAGCATTTTATAGGCCATGAAGGTCACTAAGAACGAAAACAATATCTTTTGAAAACCTGGAAATCTTCATCGAACCACAGACAAACAGACATAATTCTCGCATCTTGTACATCGAACACGCATTTAACGGTCAATTTAAATATGTGTTAGTTGATAGCACCTCCGCCGGTGGCGCCCAAAGTTAATTTAATCTTGCCTTCAACCCCTTCATTTTGTTGTTGAAAAAAAATGAGGCGATAGTTCGATCACAGACAAACAGACATAACACATTAAATAGTTTCCACTGTAAACCATCGTTACTAAAACACTACCGCCATCTGTTGAGAACATTGTCACGGGTAGCACGCTCAACAGGTGGCAGTAGTGTGTAAACGTCAAACGCAAGGAAATTAACTATGGACGGCACCGGCGGAGGTGCTCTCAACTGTTGATTTTCATTGAAAAAGCGGTAAATGTCAAGCATTGTCCAAAAGCTTCGAAATAACTTACAAATCCACCAATTACGTACATGCATGTGCTGCTTCCCCAACACAGTCATCAGAGAATGGTTCCTAGATGAAACAAGTCGAAGTGACATTCGCCTCCGATCTTCGGGCATGCACGAATAGGGAGGATGCAATTGCGGAACATTTTGTTGCCAATTCAGAACCACACGCTCCCAACGACCACACAAAATGCTCTCAGTTTTTTTCCTTGGATTTGTTTTCCGTGCTGAGCACCAATGCTTCTCACACCTGGACCCTACCTATCGACCCATCAACTCATGAACCGGGATTACTTCCCTTTTTTTTTAATTACTTTATTTGTACAGGCTCAATCGAATAAACTTTACAGAGCCAAGTTATCATTTTCTTTATACATTATAAATGTCTTAAATCTAAAATTAAAGGATTAGACCGATTACTCGTGGTCTTCTCGAGGTTAGTGGATGACAATTGTTTAGATCGGGAGAGGGAAAAGGAGATTTGCAAATGATTTATGATACAAAAATTTCACTATTTCTAAAACATAATATAAACATACTTAATCCTATCGACGTTATATCAACTCTGTAATTATACAATTATTACAGAAATAAATCTACAAAAAAAAAACACACACGCACACACACACACACAAAATACAAACTAAACACAAGGTTAATCAAACTTACAATCTATGGTTAATATTCTTAAAGAACATGTATGAGTTGCATAAACTCCAGATCACGTCTAGCCAAAATATCCCGAACTAGGACATTAGGTTGTCTACCTCGAGCCCGAAGGGAATCGTACAACTCGGATCTGACTCCACGGTGCTCAGCACATGACCAAATAATGTGATAATGCATCCTAGTAACCTTGTCCCCATTCACAGAGATTACTGTCCCCCAGCCCAACACGGAACAAGTGAGCGCTTAGGGAATAGTGATTGGACATGAGGCGGGACATCACACGAATGAAGTCTCGACCCACCTCCAAACCTTTGAACCAAGACCCTTCGACACCTTAGGGATGATTGAATATAACCATCGTCCCAAACTCCCTTCACTCCATTTATGTTGCCAGCTGGCGAGTGACTGTTGACGATAGATGAAGAAAAATTCGTCGTAGGCGATTTGTCGATCGTAAATATCGCCTTCCATAGCGCCCACCTTAGCAAGTGAGTCAGCCATCTCATTGCCCGGAATCGAGCAATGAGATGGGGCCCATGCAAAGGTGATGAAAAAAGATCTTAAAGATAAAGGACTTAGAAGCTCTCGTATTTTCATGAGAAAATACGAGGAGTGCTTTACCGGCCTCATGGAGCGAATAGCCTCGACAGAACTGAGACTATCCGTAAAAATAAAATAATGATCTGGTGCAAGTGAGGTGATAGTTTCTAGCGTATAATGTATTGCCGCCAGCTCAGCAATATATACAGTACAAGGAGCTTGAAGCATTCGAGAGTGAGGCGATAGTTTGTAGCGTATAATGTATTGCCGCCAACTCAGCAATATATACAGAACAAGGAGCTTGAAGCATTCGAGAGGCGCTATGAAATTCGTTATAAATACCAAAACCAGCGGACGCCTCTATTAATGATCCATCTGTGAAGAACGGTCTTGCGGAATCAACTTGTCCAAACTTTGCAGTGAAAATTTACGGAGCAATCATGCAACGATGATGCTCTGGGATTCCGCGAATCTCTTGCGTCATGGATTAATCAAAATGAACAGAATTGCCGAAGTCGGAGAAGCAAACAAAATATGGATTATGCTGGGAAGGGCTGACATCCTGTGTTATGTACACGTAGTACAATGACATAAAACGAGTTTAAGGGTTTAGCTCAAGAAGCTCCTCAAAGCTTGCAATCACCAGTGGGTTCATAATTTCACAACGGGTGAGGAGCCTGAGGGACAATTCCGAAAACCGATCAGAGAGTGGCAACATGCCCGCCAACACTTCAAGACTCATCGTATGGGTCGAGTGCATGCATCCTAACGCGATACGAAGACAGCGATACTGCATCCGTTCCAGTTTGATGATGTGCGTTTTAGTCGCCGACTGGAAGCAGAAACTACCTTACTCTAAAACCGATAAAATCGTTGTCCGGTACAACGTTAGAAGATCTTGCTGATGGGCTCCCCACCACGTTCCGGTAATTGTACGGAGAAAATTGATCCTTTTTTGGCATTTCCGCTTCAGATACTCAATGTAGGATCTCCAGGTACATTTTGAATCGAACCAGACCCCAAGATATTTGAAGGACATAGAATGAGTGATCGGTTTACCCAAAAGTTGAAGCTTTGGTTGTGCTGGGCTATGCTTCCTAGAAAAAAACGACCAACTCAGTTTTCTCCGTGGAGAATTCGATACCTAGCTGAATAGCTGAACAAATTGTCTAAGGTATCTTGTAAGGGTCCTTGCAGGTTGACCCCTTTGGGCCCTGTCATAGACACTACGCCATCATCTGCAAGTTGTCTCAACGTGCAGTTGTCATTTAAACAATTGTCAATTTCTCTGACGTAGAAATTATACAAAAGGGGGCTTAAACATGAGCCCTGGGGGAGACCCATGTAGCTAAATCGTGAAGCTGTAGAGTTTCCATGAGAAAAGCTCATATGTTTCTCTGACAGCAAATTGTACAAAAAGTTTTTAATTAATGGAGAAAGGCCACAAGCGTGGAGTTTGTCTGAAAGGACTTCAACCGATACTGAATCAAAAGCCCCCTTAATATCCAAGAAGACAGAAACCATTTGCTCTTTTTTAGCAAAAGCCAACTGAATTGCAGTGAAAAGCAACGCGCGACAGTCGTTCGTTCCCTTGCTCCTACGGAAACCAAATTGAGTATCTGAGTGTAGGTGGTTCAACTCAACCCATTTGTCCAGGCGAAAAAGGATCATTTTCTCCAACAATTTTCGAATGCACGATAACATCGTAATGGGACGATACGAGTTGTGATCTGACGCGGGTTTTTCAGGATTTTTAATGGCTATAACTCTCACCCGCCTTCAATCATCCGGAACAATATTAAGCTCCAGGAACTGACCAAACAAGTTCAACATGCGCCGCTTAGCGACGTCTGGGAGGTTCTTCAACAAGTTGAACTTGATTCTATCAGTCCCCGGAGCCGAAATGCCACACGAAAGGAACGCGAGTGAGAGCTCCAGCATTGAAAAAGGCTGGCTGATCTCGTCTACCGAATTCGTCGTTTCACGAGAAATTATCTGTACCGGCACAGAATCAGGACATACTTTTCGCGCGAACTTGAGAATCCAACTCCTCGCTCTCGTTGTTTGAAGACCGGTTACGCATCCTTCGCGCCGCATTTCGAAGCGTATTCATCGACGTTTCGCGCGATAATCCGTCCACGAATTGCCACCAGTATCCGTGTTTCTTGGCTTTGATGAGGCTCTTGAGTTCGCGTTCAAGAGCCGAGTACGCTTTGAAATGTACGGGTGTTCTACGTTTCCGGAAAAGCTTAAACGCGTCGGACTTTTTACGATAAACCTCAGTGCATTGCTGGTCCCACCAAGGGGAAGGAGGTTTCCTACGGAAAGACGTTCCTGGAACCGGCCGAGTTTGAGCTTGAAGCGCGCTGTCCAAGATCAGATTGGAGAGGAAGTTATATTCCTCCAACGGTGGAAGCCCTTCTACCGACGTTAGGGCATCTTCTATCACATTCTTGATCTTTGTCCAATCGATATTACGGGTAAGATCGTACGCAGCGTTAACGGGTTCCGACGGACTGAACCCACTGGCAATCGAAATTTTGATCGGCAAGGGATCGCTACCGTTGGGATCTTGGATCACATTCCACGTGCAATCCAACGATAATGAGTTAGAGCAAAGTGTGAGGTCTAATCTACTTCCATTCGAGGATGGGCCAGCCAAACGTGTTACTTCTCCATTGTTAAGAACTGTCATATTAAAGCTGTCTCAGAGGTCATATATCAAAGTAGAACGGTTGTCATCATACAGTTCCCCCCAGCCTGTACCGTGGGAATTCAAATCTCCCATAATCAACCGTTGAGCAGGAAGTACCGAACAGATATCTGAAAGTTGTTTGCGATTAACAACGGCTCTAGGAGGAATATAAACAGAAGCAATACAAAGGTTCTTACCTTTAATAATAGCCTGACATGCGACAACTTCAAGACCTAGAAATTGTGGAAGATTCACTCTATAGAAGGAATGGCATTTTTTGATCCCCAAAATTACCCCTCCTCCACGCGAATCCTCACGATCCATTCGAATAATTTTAAAATCATAAAAAGGAAGTTCTCTATCTGAAGAGAGCCAAGTTTCACAAAGAGCAAATGCATCACAATCATTATTGTGAACTAAAAACTTAAAAGAATCTAATTTAGGAATGTAGAACAGTGATCAAATCCCCGACCTCGTTTGGAAAATCATCCATCGGAGGAAATGATTGCTGCAATGAGGGGTCACTTCAATGTCAATTGCTTCAAGAGGGTATTCACAGAAGGAAGCATTGCCAGAACAATGCTTTTGAGAGGATCAGAAATATTGAGGTACTTGAGAATATCGTCCACAATTTTATCAAATGAGAATAGCCCAGATGAAGAAGGGGCTTCTGTTCTTAAAAATGGGCCATCAGGGGTTTTTGATGTCCCCGGGAGGGATGGAAAATTCTGGTTATAGTCAGTTCTGCGGAAACTAGGAGGAGTTGAAACTTCCTGTTTTCCATCACTCCTTGATTTGGGCAAGCTGATTTGGGGTTCCTTATCTGCAACATTCCGCGAACGGATGCGTTTTCGTTTCCGTGCAGAACCTTCCGGAAAACTGAAAGAAACTCCCTCCTTAGCCGACTCGTCATCAGACAAAACAACAAAGGGATTTTTGTCGTTGGTTGATGGTGTGGCTGTTTTTAGCATTGCTGCAAAAGACTGCCTGGAACGCTCCTTAAGAGAGCGTTCTAGTTTCTTCCCGCGTTGTTTGTACGCCGGGCACGACGAGAGACCATGAGGAGTTCCCTTACAGTACACGCATTTGGGTGCAGTGACTGTGCAGGCTCCATACTCGTGCTTCTCCCCGCATTTGGAACAGCGTGCCTTGCTGCCACCGTGAGAGGCCGTATGTCCCAACTGTTTGCAGTTTTGGCAGTTCAAGACCCGAGGAACAAACAAGCGCACAGGTAGCCGAAGTTTTCCCAATTCGATGTAGTGAGGAAGGGCTGAACCAGAAAAGGCCCGAAACGAGTCTGTGGGGGTAAAGCTCTTTTTACCCTCGCTGAAAGACACTGTGCCCAGCTTCTGGGTGCTTTGTTAATTAGGGTACGTTTATATTTTAGTTTTTATCAAATCACAGCTTCCATATAATTTGAAGGCCTATATTGTGGTGTTATGGATTACGTTTACATGAAACGAAGTAACTTTAAGGTGGATTGTACCGATGCATAACGATGGCGAATATTTCATGCCATAGCTTTGCTTTCCGTATACTACATCAACACATTCATCTGGACAAGTAAATCACTGGTTTGCCACTGATCCTTCATCGCTCGCTGCCCACTTGTCGTTCGTCAAAGCCTCATGGATCGTAACATAATCCCAACAATTGCAATCATAGAAGAACTACAACGCACAGTGGTCGGAGATGCCAATTTGGTGAACTTAACTGTTTTGTGGTAAAACCGTTGACTTAATCCAAAAACTGTCTTAAGAAGAATTGTTCACAAAAACATTACGCATATTATGACAATTACCAATATTTGTCATGGCATACTATGAAAAAAAATAAGAAAAATAACTTTTTTTGCAAAAGAGATAGAAGGGTAGTTTTTTAAACAAAGTTGTAGTACTTACAAAAATATGAAGCTTTGCTCCAGACATCAAATTTGTATGACGAACACTTGTAAAGATATGAAGCGTTTTTGATGAAAACCCCCTTAAATTAAGTTTTTTAAGTTTAACTTTTTTTAAACAGTTTTTAAGTAAAGAATGTTCTGAAATTATAAAAACAACATACAAATACATGTTTTTGCTCAAGACACTATGTGGCTAAAATCATCCCTTTCAAAGCTATAGTACTTTTAACATTTATTTTTCCTTAATTTCAGCTGCATATAGGGGAGAATGTGGCAAACCGAGACACAGCACCAAGTGCTCTTTTTAAAGCTTAGACTCTGTACTACAAAGTAGTGAAGGTTTGGTTAGCGCCAATTCATAAGTGAGTGAATAGGGTCACGTTGAATGTTCACGTGTTTGGCCTTTTTCTATATAAAAACTAACCCTGTCTCCTCATTTATGAACGGTACATTACGGATTATAGAAACAGATATTATCAAACTCATCCTTGAACAACAAGGAAATTTTCTGTATGTATGCATTAACAAATGATTAATTTAAACAAAACATTTTCTAAGACAAGCATTTTGTGTGCTTAGTTTACTCCAGTTTACACCACCGTTTTAATTTCACCCTTTTCTAACCAAAATTATTGACAACTTTGTCAATAATTTTGGTTAGAAAAGGGTGAAATTAAAACGGTGGTGTACAACTCTATAGCATCCTCAACAAGATACTGCCGACCCGTGCGAATTCACTTGGTTAGTGAGACGACTGAAGTTACCCTCAGAGAAAAAGAGCATAAGATCCAAAATCTTCGGCCAACGGAATTCGAAATCAATGGTCGTGGGATCCGAGTCAAATATAGGCTACATATGACCATGATTGATGGCAAAGTTGTTAATGCTGTTACGACCACAAAATAAGCACAGCTATGTAATATCTGCAAGGCTACACCAACTCAAATGAATAATATTCAAAATGTTCTTTTGCGACCAATCGATGAAGAAGTATTTCAGTTTGGATTATCAGTTCTCCATGCAAACATCTGGTAATAACATTGTAAAATAACGTTGTGCAATCCATTCAAAATTTGACAAATTGTTACACATTTTTCGAATAATTTCTACACCTGGGCTACAAAATGGAAGTCAAAAAATAGAGATGTACTGATGCCGAAAAAGTTAAAGTCCGCAAGCAGCTTATCCAACAACGCTTCAAACTAGGTTGCTCAACTATTTTACAGGTATTGTCTTCCGGACGAGAAATCAATGCATTTAAGTTCAATAACTATTGTCTAGAAACAGCTCAGTTGTTAGTAACCCTATACCCTTTGTTTTACTTGCCCGCCACGGTCCCTGAGATTTTAATGCACGGTTCAGACATTCATTCTCAATTTTAATGTTCCTATCGGACTGACCACTTTGTCAAGCAGTTTTGGCGGGACTTTCTACCAGCGATTTCACAAAACTGGACCAACTAAATTCTATTTGTTTATGAAACGCACAAATGTTGGCTACTTTCCTCGTGGTTCTAGAAGAAAGAATCTCAAAATAATGTTTTATTATTATTTCAAAGTTCGAGTGGTAGTAAACGTCATTTTAACTGCTCGAATGAAGTGGTTAAATTAAGAAGAGGCACAAAAGTCGCTCAATAAAGTAATGAGAAGGTTCACACTAGATCACACTCAAAAATCATCACGAGCTACAACAAACGGTGATCTCATGCGGCGACTATTAGTTTCTTCAGATCCACTTATTGCGTGTTTGTGTGTAAAATCTCAGAAGAAGGACAGAGAGTTTTCCGAAGATGCACAGTTTTCGTTAGATTTTTCAAACAGCGAAGAGGAAACAGATGAAGAGTGAAACTTTTTTTTATTTGTTATCATGTTAACTTTTCAGAAAAATATTATTGTTAAATTACAGATAAAACTACCTAACAGCAAGATAATTGTGTTCTTCTTGACTCACGCGGATAAATGAAAGTGAAAGTAAATTTAAAAAGCATTTTTAATCCACAATAACCTACATACTCTTCCTCACATGCACTCTTAAATTGATACATTCAGAAAATTTCCTTGTTGTTCAAGGATGATTTTGATAATATGTGTTTCTATAATCCGTAATTTACTGAGGAGACAGGGTTAGTTTTTATATAGAAAAAGCCAAAACACGTGAACATTCAACGTTACCCTATTCACTCACTTATGAATTGGCGCTAACCAAACCTTCACTACTTTGTACTACTTTGTAGTACAGAGTCTACGCTTTAAAAAGAGCACTTGGTGCTGTGTCCCGGTTTTTATTTATTTGACGTCAATCAGTGTAGACCGTTTTACAATTGTTGTCTTAAGTGCTATTTTTACAATTTTGCCTTTGTTTATATTTGTTTTATAATATGTCTTAAGAACAAGTTAAAACATTACTTCTAGTTGACGTTATGCGAGGAATTAAAATATTGCTTAAATTTTGTTTTTGTCATTGTAAAGTCAATGTTATCGCAGTGCTTATTATATGTATCCATCATTTGGTTCAAGGGTCCAAATTTGGCATAATTCGTACGATGATGATTTGTAGCAAATATATTTCTATTTCGTAAATGCCTAGATGGTGTATATAAATTAAAGGATGACAATAGTTCTTTAGAATCAATGCGATGTGATACGATATCGTTTACGAAAGAAATCATAGAAAATTCACGACGCTCTTTTAATGTTTGGATATTTATGAGCATACACCGAGCTGTGTAAGATGGCAGAGGAAATACAGTCCAACCTAACTTGCAAAGTGCATACAATAGAAACTGCTTTTGAACGGACTCTATTCTTTCTTCGTGTGTGATTGAAAAAGGAGACCAAACTATGCTGCAATATTCTAATATCGACCTTACATAAGCAATGTACAATGTTTTTATCGTATAAGGATCGTGAAAGTTATAGCAGAAACGTTTTATGAAACCAAGCATGTTGTTAGCTCTGTTAATAATTGTGTTATAATGATCGGTGAAAGTAAGTTTTGAGTCCAAAATAACACCTAGATCCCTGACTCTATCACACTTTTCTACGATCTGGTTTCCTAAAGTGACTGTTATTTCGGGTAGCTTTTGTTTTCTACTAATGGTAATGGAGTTACATTTTTTTATATTTAATTGTAGCAGGCTTTTTTGACACCAAGTATGGAATATTTGAATTTCCTCTTTGAATGTGATGATGTCTTTGGCATCTTTTATTTCCAAAAAAAGTTTAATGTCGTCAGCATATATTAAAACTTTCAATTTCTTAATAATGAAAGATATGTCATTGACGAAGAGAATAAATAAAAATGGTCCTAAATGGGAGCCTTGAGGAACTCCTGAAGTGACATCAACGGGATTTGATATCTTTCCTTTGTATTTTACTATTTGATGGCGGTCAGTGAAATATGATTCAAGCCACTTGATGAGTGCGTAATGAATTCCCATTTTTTTGAAGTTTAAAAAGAAGCATGGGTATGTCAATTCGATCAAACGCTTTGCTGAAATCTGTATACAACACTTCTACATGGTTTCCGTTATCCATTGCATTCAAGGAATAATTAATTAATTCGAGCAAATTCGTAGTTGTTGAACGGCTTTTAAAGAAGCCATGTTGCATAGTAGTTATTCTGTTTTTAATTTGAAGAAAGAGTTTTTCATTTACAATCGCCTCGAAAAGTTTCGGAATGCAAGAGATAATAGCTATACCACGATAATTACGTAGGTTGGATTTTTTACCCGATTTAAAAATAGACACTAAAAACGAGTTTTTCCATATTTTAGGGAAGTTTCCGGATTCCAGTGACATATTGAAAATCCAAAATAATGGAGCAGTAATTTCAATTGCTAAAGTTTTCATAAAAACTGGTGGAACACTGTCAGGGCCAGGACCTTTAGATGCATCTAAATTGTTTAAACCCTTTAAGATATCATGAACCTTGATTTGACTTACGCTGATGTCACTTGAACATTCTGGATAAGATTCAAAATATTCACGGTCACGGTCCTCTTCTGAAAACGTAGTATATATTTCTTGGAAGAAATTTGCAAACAAATTGCATATATCATCCGAGTTCTCACCTATCCTATCGTCCAAATGCATCTTTGAGGGAAAATTATCAGATTTTAATTTGGTTTTCACATAATTGAAGAAGTTTCTAGGACAAGATTTTATTTCAAGTTCAGTTTTTAAATTATACTCCTCAAATGCCATATTCACGGCCAAATTTAACTGATCGCAAATGTCTAAATAGTATGCCAAAGCTTCTTCACTATTATATTTTTTATAAAATTTGTGCGCATTTTGCTTTCGATTTTTTAAATTTTTCAGTTCCCTGTTGTACCAAACTGGATGTTTTGCATGACTCTGACGTTTCCTTCTTTTAGTTGGCACTTCTTCAAGTATTATTTCAAGCAACACATTGTAGTATACGTCAACTGCACATTCTACATTTCCTGCAGTTCTTAATATTGCTTGCTAATCGACAATGTTCAATCTATTTCTAATGTTATCATAATTTGCTGAATTGTAATCAAAGATTTCATCGAATTCGCAGTCGTTGGTTCTTTATTTATGTGAACGAATAGAGAATATTCTATTGCTGTGTGAAACATTTCATTTCTCCATATGGGACTTAACGATTCAGTCACACAGAAATCTTCATAAGTATTTGTTAATAAAAGGTCTAAATAACAATTTTGTTGATTTTTCACATGGTTAATTTGATTGAGTCCTAAATTTGCAATTTTGTCAAAAATGAAATGGAGTGTTTCATTTTCCCCAACGACTGGAAGTAAGATGCTTTCATTGTCCATATCAGAAATAAAGTCAACATTGCGTTGGTTAAAGTCCCCATATATATGAACTTTTACTTCTACTGAACTTTTATATTAAAAATCATGCACATAATAAAAACATCATGAAACTCATAAAATTACATGTGTATTCGATTAATTTTCTCTTGCAGTGTATTATCACCACATGATGTAAAAACTTATCGAAGAACATCAGATTTTCAACGATAAAACCTATAAATTTACATACACGAGTTTAAATCAAGTTTTCGCGAACTTTTCCATCACTGAAATCAACAAACATTGAGAAAGCTAATATGGCGGACGGACCGATTATTCCATCAGTTTTTTCTCCACTCGGTTTGTTTTGTTTTGTGCGCTCAGTTTTGGTTATGAGCCGGCGCCGGTGGTATAGTGGTAAGCGTGACCGATGGGTCTGGGTTCAATCCCAGCCGAGGTCGGTGGGATTTTTCTAAGGCATAAAAATCTCTGGTCACGTTGGTCCCGGCCCATGTGTGTTGTGAATGGGTGCGATATCCTACGCAGGTGTGGAAGCTGCCTTCCTGCACATTTGATTGCCGATACACTTATAAATAACTAATTTTACATGTGACGGAATCTATCTTTGACATAAAGGATGAAACGTAAACAAACATTTCATGTAAAATTAAGTGCTCCGAGACCGAAAAATTCGTTACTCGACGAAAAACACCTTTGATTGAGCTGAATGTGGCGTCTGTTATGACTCAATTTTATGATAATTATATTTTATAATATTTATGCTCGACGTAGATGTCGCCACTGCATGATGATGATAATGTTGACAGACTGCATATAAAATTCGTGAAAATTAGCGTTGAATCATAATTTTCATCAAGCCTGTGTAAAATCCTTCCAATATAACATTCGAATTGAAGAAGAAAACGTTTTTACGATCAGACTGATGTGCATCTTTGACTTTTCCAGTTGAACTTTCATTAGATATATTCATTTCATTTCGCGGCTCCATCAATGCTGCATCGTAAATATGATGTAAACAGAAGTAAATGTAACCCCCCATCCCCTTAAAAAAAATCAGGTAAAAATATTTTCATTGGCGGCAGGCAACCTCTGTTGCCAAATTCAGAGTAGACAGGTTTAAGAGACGCTTTTGATCTGCACACTCCCGGCTTAGTGAGCAAAAGTGCGGCAATCATGTCGGAAGCGACAGTTTCAATTCCCGGTCCAATCGAGGAACTTTTCAGGTTTCGAAAATTCACGACTTTCTTGCTGTGACTGCTAGGTTCAGACACAGAGAACAGATGTTCTACTTACGTCACAAACTTGTTTAAATATAAGTGAGAACCTCGTCGTTTCGTGGCGCTAGCATCTCCTGATTTCCTCTATAAACTTTCAACTTTCGACCAATTTGGCGCTAGTGTCGATTTTCTGTTGAAAATTGACACTCGGCGCTACCGGCACTTAGTGTCTAGTGTAAGTTGTGCAACGCCAGCGCCATCATGTTGTCAAAAAAGGTTTTTAAGTGGGGATGACGATCTTTATCTAAAACTAACCCTAATGAAGATGGTGATAAAACTGTAATCAGCACTTTTTCTTGTAGACTGATTAGCGGAAAAAATTAAGAATTCTTCTTGATTTTTCTATACGTTTCTGGGTGATTCCCTGAAGTTAATGGAATTGTTCTAAAAATCTCTTATATTCAATGAAGTTCTCCAGATCCCTCAATTTTGCTGCAGTTAATTGAACTGCCTTGGACTTCCTCGGTATTTGCAAAAGCTCCCGTAATTTTCTTGAAGTTTTTGTTTAGTTTTAAACGTTAGCAGTTTAGCTCGTGCCGTGCTCTGTGTGTGTATTTTCTTCTTCTCTTTGCTTGCTGAGTGCTGGTGCTCCGCCTCCCGCACGAAAGGCGCTTATCGAGTCTCATATATCTCTTCGTGTTTGTGCGATGAGGTTGTGTTTGAGAAAGGCAATCGAAGTGTGCCGTGGCAGCTATTTTTAACGCGTCTGTTTTCTCCCTGGAATTATCGCTTCTAGTTTCGGCGTTGGTTGCGAGTTGATTCAGCCGGATCTTTAGTTTAACTTGGACGATTACCATATAAATTTTTTACTAAGTGATTCAATTGCTTTCTTCATCTTTAGGTATGGGCAAAATTCAAAATTTGTTTTACAGAATTAGTCCTAGACTTAGTACACGGTTGACCACCTTGGTGGGATTGGTTTGTTTTGTTTTTAGAATTTGAAGAGAAACTACTTAATACTACTATTTACAGCTTAAAACTAACCTACTCTACTATATACACTTAACCTACTATGTACAAATTGCTTATTAAAGCATGTTCAGAAAGATTGCATTTTTGAATAAATTTAGTTGTCATATCATCAATTTTGGAATCTACTTTGGGAATTTCTGCCTCTTGATGGAGGTCTGCTATTCTTGTGTCGAATGGACGATCTAGGATCATCCTCAACAATCTATTCTGTGCAACCTGGATTTTGTTCCTGTGGGTCTGAGCGCACGATTCCCACACCGGGGTGGCATAGAAGATTGATTCAGCCGGTGGGGGCCTGGTGCCTTTCAAACTGTGTAAAAGTGAACTGATGCAGCGAGTGATAATTGATGAAATGAAATAGCAATACTTTTTTTTTGGTGCTGAGATCCACATCATCAGAAAAGCTAGAATGTGTTTCGTAGTTGTTGGGAATTTCCACTGCTGTGTGAGGAAGGAAAAGCGATAGTACTGTTTTGAACACAGGTTGAAGAAGCTGCGGCAGTATATCTATGGGAGCTCTTCGAAATCATCGTACCGGAAAACCAGCTAAAAATCCTCGAACTTCAACGGAGCTGGAATTAGGGCAAATGGATGTAATGTCGGCCTAACTGCTCCTAATTTGGGTCCATACATAAATTCAGCAAAAGACTAAATTTTCAATAGCGACCAATATCCATAAGTACCGTTCACCTAGATAACATTGATAAATAACAGATTTTAAGCGATTGGCCCAATCTTAGGTCCATAGGCCAACGGGACCTCCCTTAGCTCAATCGGTAAAGACACAGCTACAAAGCAAGACCATGCTAGAGATGGCTGGGTTCGATTCCCGGTCCGGTCTAGGAATTTTTCGGGTTGGAAAATTTCTCGACCTCCCTGGGCATAGAATATGATTGTACTTGCCACACAATTATACTAATGCAAAAATGGTACAGGCATCGAAAGCTCTCAATTAATAACTGTGGAAGTGCATCTAGAACACTAAGTTGAGAGCACGCAATAAGCTAATATGCCATACGCAATAAGCTTGAAATGCGAGGAAGAAGAATAAGACAGGCCAACATTAGAGCCATCTCCCCTAATTGTTGAGCTGACTGAAGGAGTTACCTAACAATGTTTAACCCTTCGTCTGTGCAAAATAAAACATACGTTGGCTGTACCTTGGGGACAACTTGACCCCAAATTCAAATTGTCATGTCCTCAGTGAAGATTCAAGGGATTTTTGAAATTTAAAATGTTTTCTAAAGTAAATTAAATGTACTTTCAGTTTAAATTTTTATAAAGTTCGTCTTCGCCATCTTATATACAAATCCTGCTCTTATGGACGGTTCGTGTCCTCAGCATGACAGTATAAACGAAAATTAAGTTTAAAAAACAAATTGAACACGTAAACATTCTGGAAAACTTAGATAGAACTTTTCAAATTTGACTAAAAGTTGATGTTGTTCCCATAAAAGGTATGTTCACATGTTTTTTTTTTGCTAAGAAATAGGAAGTTAGCATGAGTCGATAGTGAGTCGTTCGGGACCGGATCAATTTTTTCCTGTAATATGGCACCTTTTCTCGTTTGCATCCGGATCGATACGTTGCGACAAAGTGACAGCTAAATCTGTTGTCTAACTTAATAAAATTCTTATGCATTTTGCACCGCTCTTAAGTACCGGGGTATCTTTGATAATGCGGGTAACTTTGATAGTATAAATTAAAGATTAAATTTACTCGCTGCGCTTTTTCTAAATAAGAAATATTGGTTTCATATTGTAGCTTAGGGTGTTTCCGTTGAAATCGTATACAGTTTTTATATATTATGTGTTACATATTATATAAACATATTAAAAACCAATTTTCGTATTTTTCGCCTGTTTGAAAAAGCACTCAAACCATCACTTATGAAATGAATTTCCGATATAGCCATCACAAATTCAAGTTGTAATCTTATTGCCTATGATGTTTTCTGATTATATACTCATTCAAAGTTTCATATTTAAAGAACTAAAATGTTTGAGTTTCACGAATTTTTTTCTACATTCGTCGAGCATTATCAAAGTAACCCCACATCAAAATACTGATGTTCGGTAACAAAACTAAAAAATAGTGCAAATGCTTTAATTCTCGTTAAACAAATTACTAATGAATTAACTCTTGGATGCTCAGTACTTGTTTTAAAAATATGAAATTTGAAAAATATTCATTGCTGCAAAAAATATTTAGAATATACTTTAAAAAAATATCAATGTTACCCCGTTTTACGGTATATTGAATAGTGCAGGTTCATTGGGATGCTATGATGATAATAACGAACACAGTTTTATGTACTTAGTATTTTATTTTTTTTTCTTTGAAGGTTTCTTTCGTTACATGTTACAGCATTATAGATCGAAATATGAATTATTCTCACAATTTTCATTTATTTTTTGAATATTTCAGTAAACAAACCTACTGGTTAGAAATTAAGCAAGTGTTTACGAAATGAATCGTAAAAAACCTCACCAATACAATGCTGCAACTAAGGGGGCAACTTTTAACCTAACGAAGGAAAGTCATGCTCATCATCAACTTTCGGAGCAGAGCTTTTATTGAAACGCGAACTTTGTTTAGGTTTGAAGTTTCCATCAGCTTGTGGCTGTGGTGGACGAGTGCGCCGGTCTCTTTTCTCTGGTTCAATTTCGCGTATTTCATTAGTTTCTTTTTTTTCTCCTTCACGTCTTCCTGGATTTCTCGGTGTACCTTTTCCACCTCGTCCTCTCGGACGTCCCATTAATCCTCCACGTCTTCCATCATTAAAATGAAATTCAATTTCAAGGACTTGCTTTTGCTTGCCAGTTTTCTGAATCTCATTTTCTTCTTCTGCTCTTACTTCGGTAGTCTTCTTGTCTAGTGCTATCATCTTGTCCCATTGAGCTGCATTTTCACCCTCTCCTGCTTTTCTCAAATTGTATTGAGGTTTTGACCTTGCAGCAGCGATTTGAGCTTTCCATTCATCTAATGTCATTTCCTTAAGCTCTTCTTCAACAGGTTTAGCTTCAGTTTGCTCAGTTTGTTCTTCTTTAGTTTGCTCAGAAGCTGGCGCTTTTTCTTCTTCCGTATCATGTGGCATATAGTCTTCCTGGAAATTGTTATACTCCTTTGCATCTAATTTCGCACTACCCCAATTGTGTGATCCTGTTCCATCACGTTTTTCGACAGCTTTAACGCCAGTTTTATTAGATCCAGACTGACGATCAAATTCTCGTTTACCGCGAACATCGAAACGTTTGTTTCCAGGTTGTGATTTTCGAGGGCCATTTTCATCATTACTTACTTCACGATTCTTACGGTTATTTTTTTCCTCACGATTTTCAGTACCGGAAAAGTTGCTCTTATTAATTTGTCGTCTTTCGGCGTTTTTTCCTGGGTAGCCATTTTTGTTGCCGTCTTCACGTGTTGTGCGAATGTTATCTTTTTGGGTCTCCTTAATGCCATGCTTTTCACCACGTTGATTATGTAAATTAGCGTTATTAATTGCAGCAGAACTCTTCAATTCATCATGTTTTTCTGGATGTCGATTTTCGTTATTAATAACCTTGTTTTGCGTAGTCTTGTTTTCCTTCTCCGCGTTTTTTACCTTCTTTGTAATTGGTTTTGAAGCAGCATTATCAGCATTTGTGGAAGGGTTGGTCTGGTTTTTCTTCTGATTTTTTTGAATTTTTCGAGTTACAGTTTCAAAAGGATCATCTCCCTCATCATCGATTGAAAAAAGATCATACCGATTGGCCACATTTATCCCATACGATGTGTTCTCCATTTTTAATACTTGATTGACACCAGATTTGTGTCGCTGAATGAATCACACGTCTCTGAAATATACCAAACACGATTGTAACAACCAAAATGCTTTCTGTAGGTAGAGTTAAAAGATACCTTGAATTTAATTGAATTAGCATTCGTAGAGCTAACAAACGACGAACATAGTTCAACACACTTTCAGCAACAAATTTGCAAGTCTTAAATGAAGAGTTTTCCTTACTGTAATGACAGCAACGAACTTTATATGACATTCGCCTTTCCTATTGGAACAGTCCCTCGGATACTCTGTGGGTGTGGCTGAGAAATTCGGGTAGCATGCGCAGCCGATGCCGTCTCGGGTAATGACTTTTAACATAAGCATGGACAGCTGTCATCACCTAAGACGAGATAGGACACCTAGATTCTTTTTATTCTTCTTCGCAGCTTCTTCATTTGCTCCTGCAGTCGCTGTTGAACATTATCCGTGCATTACAGTTCGACCAGTAATTGTGTACACATTTAAAGCAAAAAACAATCTTAATCTTGAAAATCATCCAAATAGCGACAGTATAAAAAAAACTGAATCCAAATCTATATCCCAGTTGTCTCCTCCTAGGCCTTGTTTTAATCGAACAGTCAATCTGAGTTGCTAGTTTGTTTTCGAGCTTTCCAGTATCAAATGTTAAAAAATGTAATTTTAGTTTATAAACTATTATAAAATGTTTCAAAATATTTTGTAAATATGTTCTATGTGTGAATTACTGTTTTCTCAATACATTTGTTTGATTTTATAAAAAAAAATCCAGAATTACTCCACCTACGTTCACCTTCTTACTAATAAAAATTCCACCAAAAGTGCACATATTGTTTACCTCGATCAGTGCTGTAAATTCTCAAAATCATTTGAACATTTTTGATGAAAATGAGAAAAGTAGCTATTCGCTATCAAACGGGACCTCCTCCGAATGGGTGATATCAGTTGCTTAGTCATTTGACGAAGGCATGGATCATTCTCATTTGAGAAACGCTATATATCATTCAATTGAGTGTAACCTACACACAAACGGAGCTCTGGTCGACATTCCGGCGAAAAAGCTAAGCCAACCCGACACCAACCTGACTTCTATCAAACCCCAACCCGATGTTGACCCGACATTGACCCGACATAAACTAAAAATTGACCCGACAACAACACGACATTGGGTCGACATCGACCTTAAATTAGCCTTACATTGATCCGACATCGGGTCGACTTGTCTGTTCGGGACCATTTTGCTGGATTTCTTCCATACTCCACTGTCTTATTTTTTTTTTTTTTTTTAATAATTCGTTTATTTTTCCAGGCTCATTTGCTGTAGCTTTGCGGAGCCGATATTCATTGTTTAGATAACAAAATTACTTAAAACTAACGTTAGTAAAGCGGGGGCCGATTACTCGCGGCTATCTCGAGGTTAGGGGTAACAAATTGTAACAAATGGATGGCAGGGTAGGGATTGTGAACACAAGGTTTGGAGAGCAATGTGCTCTTGATCTCGAACTAGGCGACACTCTGATGAAAAAGACAAACATGGGGGTACACCGATGGGCAACTAACAACTTGGGAGAACACAAGATGACACTAACTACTAAATCCTCAAATCTATCCGTTTTAAAAACACATAAATTAAATTCAAATAGTCGAGGTCTCGGCTCGCCAAGACATCTCTAACGGGTATCGCGGGTTGTTTTCCTCGGGCCCTGAGGGATATGGATAACTCAGATCTGGCAACACGATATAAGGTACATGACCAAACAACGTGCTCGATATCGTGATAACCACTGCCACACGCACATAAATTGCTGCCTGAGAGCCCAATTCGATAGAAATGCGAGTCTAACGAGCAGTGATTGGACATAAGCCTTGATATAACGCGTATAAAGTCGCGGCTCATGTCCAACCCTTTGAACCATGGCTTGTTCGACACCTGTGGGAGAATAGAATGTAACCATCTTCCCAATTCACCATCATTCCATTTTTGTTGCCAACTGATGAGGACTTGCTGGCGAGCAATGGAGAAAAATTCGTTGAAGGCGATTTGTCGCTCAAAAATATCGCCTTCCATAGCGCCCACCTTAGCCAATGAGTCCGCTTTCTCATTACCCGGAATTGAGCAATGAGATGGGACCCAGGCTAAGGTGATAGTATAGGAGCAGTTAGATAAAGCACTCAGTTTAGATCGTATTTCAGGCAGGAAATACGAGGAGTGCTTCATCGGCCTCATTGAACGAATAGCCTCCAATGAGCTAAGACTATCCGTAAAAATGAAATAATGGTCAGAAGGTAGTGAGGCAATTCGCTCTACTGCGTAAAATATAGCTGCGAGTTCCGCAACGTATACGGAGCATGGTTTCTGCAGTTTATAAGAGGCGCTATGAAATTGATTAAATACACCAAATCCAGTGGAAGCATTTATGGTTGACCCATCTGTGAAAAATCTTTTATCGTTACTTACATGGTGGTACTTGATTGCAAAAATTAAGGGAACAACCATCGACCGATGGTGATCTGGTATTCCATGGATTTCTTGCATCATGGTCAGATCAAAATTTACAGAGGAACTATAGAAGGCTTGAAAGCAATCACGATTGGAGATTAATGAAGAAGGACCAACCTCCAGCGTCATGTACTCATAGTACAAACTCATGAATCTTGTTTGAGGATTTCTGTCTAGCAGCTTCTCAAAATTTTCTATTACCAATGGGTTCATTACTTCACAACGGATAAGAAACCGGAAGGACAGTTCCGCGAAACGATCTGTCAGTGGGAGAACACCCGCGAGTACTTCGAGGCTCATCGTATGCGTCGAGTGCATACAGCCAAGCGCGATTCGGAGGCAACGGTATTGAACTCGTTGCAGCTTCAAGATATGTGTTTTCGCCGCGGATTGAAAGCAGAAGCTACCGTACTCTAGAACCGACAAGATGGTTGTTCGATACAACCTGATAAGATCTTCCGGGTGTGCTCCCCACCAAGTTCCGGTAATTGTACGAAGAAAATTGATTCTTTGTTGGCATTTTTGTTTTAGATACGCAATATGTTTTCCCCATGTGCATTTGGAATCGAACCAGACACCTAAATACTTGAAAGATATACTTTGAGTGATTGTTCTACCCTTTAGTTGAAGCTGTAACTGTGCAGCACTGTCTTATATCAAATGATACTGAGTGACTCAATTGACAGTGACAATGAGCTTCGAATGAGAAAGGGGCTCTTCAAATTATGGTCATGTGAGAATTCGTTTACACAGAATTGATTGAATGGTTGTAGTGGTTCATCTTCAATCGAATGATATGAAAATTTACAGCACTGACCTCGATCTGTTTTCCGTCTATCTTATTTTCCGTACTGAGCACCAATGCTACCGGTGCCAGGGAGGCAGCTCCCACACCTGGACCCTACCTATCGACCCATCAACTCGTAGACCGATGACCAACGACTTTACTTCCCTTCCCTTCCCCCCGGTCTTCCCGAAGGATGCCACAGATTTTATGCCTGAGAAAATCCAAACGGTGTCCACTGGGATTGAACCAACGCGTTTTGGAGTGATTAAGATAAAATTAAGGCATACTTTGAATGAAATTCGACGCAATCATTTTCACGGATGTTCCAGATATTTCGGTGGACTATCTGATAACTACTCGGAGTCAATGACCATTTGGAATATTAAAAATCGCGCGTAGGTAGCAAACCAAAAATGTGTTACATTCATTGTTATTTGCCTTTCGTATCATCCTCTGCAGCGAATACCGCAGAGAATGATATAAGTTGGCCATACAGGCGATGCAATGATTTTTTATCTGTTTTTATTTCGTGCTCTGTTTATGCTTTCGACCATATCACCAATCTTTTTCTGTATACCATTGTAGAACAACGTCCACACTTGCTTCGATTCTTTTCATTTTCTGTTCAGCAGAAAAAGCATGCAAAATCAAATTATCGAACTATAAGCGCTTCTTATTCACTTTTAGCCTATGCATGTTCCGAAGCATGGACAAAACCTTGGTTAAAGTACAGGTCTGATAGTCGCAACGTTCGTGGTTCGAGTCCAGCCGGCACACTTTTTTTTTCGTCATAATTAATTTCTCTAACTCATACACTCTACATCCGTGCTGCCCAACGTGCGACCCGTGGGCTGGACGTGGTCTCTGGATATCAGCAATGGTGTCATTCTAGTCCAATTTTATTCATTATTATGAATTTCAGCACATCATGAATGAGAAAGAAACAAAATTCAGCTTGCAACATGATCATCGAAAATAGATACAGCCATTTAAAAAAGCAAGTCTTGAAAGGTTAGGCAGGCCTCTACATTCTTCAGTCTCCAATTTTCTCGCATTGGACCGCAGCTCGGCATATCTCATCCTACGATGCAGTTTCCATTAACATCCTGCGATGATGAATTCCACATAATTGTAAACAAATCTTACATCCCCCATAATAATATATATAAATCAAGGAATACTTTGATCCAAAATTCGACACTATCATATTTTCGGTTTTGGTTGAGCCATATGTTTATACATAAAAAATCATCATTTTCCTGCATTTCATATAGCCTCAGATAAAAATCAACGCATACTTTGATCAAAAATTTTAAACAAAATGTTATACAGATGTTCTGGATCTTCCTGGCACAATGTGGTGACTACTCAGAGCCATTGACCACGAAAGTCACCATTTTACTATATTCCAAACAGTTTTAAGAAAGAAATCAACGCATGCTTTGAAACATTTTTCTACGCGATCAATATTATAGATGTTCCGGCACTTCCTGAGGACCTTTCGGTAACCACTTAGAGCCTATGACTAGCTTATACATTCAAAATCACCAATTTACTGCATGCCATACAGTTTCAGATAAAAACAAGGCACAATTTGATCCAAAATTCGACGCAATCAATTTTACGGAAGTTCTGGATATTCAAGAAGGCCATCTGGAGACCACTCAGAGCCAATGACCAGTAAATATATGAAAAACCTAAATTTTACTGCTCTCCATAAACTTTCAGATAAAAAACAACGCAATACTTGGATCAAAAAATCATCATAATATTGTTTACGGCTGTTTCGGATCTCTCGATGGGCCATCTGATGAACACTCAGTGCCAATGACAAGCAGGTAGACCAAAAATCATAATTTTACTGCATTCCATATAGATTCAGTAAAAATTCAACACACATTTTGTCATTTTTACGGATGTTCCGGTTCTTCCGGCTAATAAGGAGATAATGACCAGTACATATATCAGTATATCATAAATTACCATTTTATTGCATTCCATGTTCCATGCAGTTTCATGTAAAAACTAAGGCATACTTTCATAATATTTTTTACGGATATTCCGGATATTCCGGTGGGCCTCTGGTGACCATTCAGAGCCAACGAGCTTTTGATACTCAAAAATCATCATTTTACTGCATTCCATATAGCTGCAGATAAAAATCATAGCATATTTTGTTCAATTTTTCGATGCAATCAATATTACGGATGTTCCAGAACTTCCTGAGTACCATCCGGAGAACACTCAGAACCTGAGACTAGCTGGTATATAAAAAAAAACATTTTACTACATTCCATATTGTTGCAGATAAAAATCAAGGCATCCTATGATCAAATATTCGACGTAACTAATTTTATGAATGTTCCGGCACGCATGGACATTAAGAATCTAAAACCAGGTTGTTAAAATAATAATCAATAATATTAATGAATAGTGCCATAGAAGCCTATTACTGTGGTTTTGCAGCAGCAGCTTGTTCTAGATCATTAGTACCTCTGCCCCCACCGGATGCCTTCGCGGAACCCGGAGTAAACCGGAACCACTAGGCTAACCTTATTCCGGTTTCAATAGACCAAAACTGTGCACATTTGTGCTGTGAAAAATCCAGACAATTCCATGGGAAGTTATTCCCATGCAAACATTGATGTTCCTATGGTTGGTCGAAAATAAAACCGACAAAAACGAAGAACATTGAATACGTACAGCGCCACCTGCAGGCAAAGATTTAGAAGTTCCTCATTCCAACATAAATTTTTGTGATGTTCCCCATACAAAATTCACGCCGTTTTCGGACCCTTTCCCGTGGACCAAATAGCTTCAAATTTTAGGGGGTGTTTCTGACCCCCCCAAACAAACATTCCCGGGAAAATCCAGACTTTGACTTTTTTATCCATATAACGGTGAGGCACTCTAGTGCACACCGATAAAATATGGGTAAATGCATCTTAGAATGCAATTTTTATTTGTTTATTTGTCGTCAATCAGTGTAGACTGTTTAACAATAGTGATGTTGCCTTACATGCTATTTTAAAACATACGTTTTATTTGAAATTTTCATTAAATGTAGACTACATATAAAAATATCTAAGAAATAAAAATTGTTTTAAACTCAACGGGATCAAAGACTATCAGTTGGTGTTCTCCTTACTCTATCTTTAGACATTGTTAGATCTAGACGCTCTTAATAATTATTATACACTCTCATCATTCTATTTATTGGTCCATTTTTACCATAATTCGAAATACACAGTTATTTCGTCAAATAACAAAAACTGTTTTTGAACTGATTCTAAACGATTTATATAAGTTTCATGGTATGGAGCCCAAACCACACTGCAATATTCGAGTATTGATCTCATTAAAGTGTTTTGATGGTATATGGGTCTTTAAAATGATAACTTAATCTTTTTATGAACCCCAACATATAATTTGCTTTGTGAATTGTTGTATTCACATGATCTACAAATGTCAACTTCGAGTCAAGAATTACTCCTAAGTCCCTAATTTCTTAGAGTACATTTAAAATCTAGAATAGTGTGTTTTCTGGAATAAGATATAATATTGCACTTTTTAACATTAATATCCAGCAGACTTTTAACGCACCAATTGTAGAAAACATCAATTTCATTTTGAAAATGTAGCAAACCAGAATTGTTAAAGATTTCCATGTACAGTTTCATGTTGTCAGCATTGTTTGGTTCAAAGCAAACAATTTTCTGTCCGTACGGAACCAAATTTTGTTCATTTAAGTTAAAAATATATATGTTTATTAAATAAAAATATGAATAGTTCAAAGTAAATTAAAAACATGTTTTCAACAAAAATATGTATGTTTAAATTAAATTCAAAAGCATGTTTATTTCAACAATACATAATCTGGGTAATCAATTTTTAGCGTGTCCTTTTTTCTTTCTTGTTTACATCAAGGGGGGGGAGTGGCTGTCAAATACGAACAATCGTCGCCTACCTCGCATAACTGGTTCCAAACGTAAACAAGCCATAAGAAACCTACAGCGTTTGTTTACGTTTGGAACCAGTTTCATACAAGAATGATCAGTAGGCTGATTTGACAGCACGTCCTCCCCCCCAGGTTTACATTCGGCAAACTTAACCGAAAACAGCCTGCAAGCGGCGAAACCGAAGTAGAGGGTCCGGAAACCCACGCAAGCAAGTGTTCCAAGCTCGACAAAACCGGTGGAACATCACAATATTAACGGCAATCCGTCGTTTCTGATACCGATCCCCATATCATCCTCACCCCCCACCCGACGTCGAAAGAAAAACAGATCATCCCCGAACACTAAACTTAGAAAGAGGCCGGTATGAGGACCAGCGTCAGAAACGACAAAATGACGCTAATATCACAAAGTTTCACCGGTTTTACTGAACTGGATCGGATCGGACACCCACCCCGATGGCCCCCCGGATCCAAACATCCACAGACTTTCCAGAATCGCAGGAATTTCCATTTATTTGCTATCCATTTTATTTTGATTTATTCAGCATTCAAATGCTAAAACAATTTCAAAATATGTTTGTTTATTTTAAACATGAAAAGCATGTTTAAAATAAACATATTAATTTTTGATCGCAAATACTTTTCAAATAAATCAAAAATATTCACGTTTATTTTCAACACGAATATTTTTAAAATAAACGTCACATTATTTTTGTTTTAAACATTATTATCAATGGATTCAAACGTAGAATACGTTTGAAATCAACCTAGTTTATGTTTGTGGCCAGAACAAACTGAGTTTACGTTTAAATTTACCTCAAATATTTTTGTTTCGACGGTAAATTTTTCTGCGTGGTGTGTCAAAAGCCTTACTAAAGTCAGTGTTTAAGGTTTCAACGGTATTACCTCTATATACAAAATAGAAAAGTTTACAAATTCCAAAAGATTAGTAGACAGTTGGTTGGAAATGCTAACATGAAGCTTTAGTGTGATGATTTATTAGCTAGAGAATGATCTTTAGAAGAGGGTAGGTGGATAGTTCCGTTAGAGTACGGCAGTATGAAAATTGAATAGAAGTTGAAAATGAGCGAAGGGCCATTAAAGCGACAGTTTTCAAGATAGACGCACATTTTTGCCTAGCCCGTACGATGTACGCGGGGACTTGAAGTATGTCTCCAAGTCCACAGGATATCTCAATCTGGCAAACCGACACCAGCATCTGAGAGATAATTTGCTCTATCAGATGATATAGTTAGTTTGAGTGGGCATGTAACAATTCGGGAACAACCGACGTTTAAATGCATCGCTTACATTTGGCTTGTATGCCTTTGCACATTTTGCTGGAGAACGAGGTACCCAACACGTTAACTTGAAAGTACCCATTAATAAGTGAAAATGGTTCATTTTAAAGAAAAGTGGCTTAACTAGTATAAGTAGTTTTTTTTACCCATTTATGAGTATATGTTACCCATTAATCAGTAACTGTTACCCATTAATGGGTTAAAAATTGCTAATTTAATGAGTTAAGCCACTTTTTTAAAAATGGGCATTTATTAGCCAATAATGGGTACTTTAAAGTTAGTATACTAACTTTAACTAAATTTTTCACTTTCACTCATCATGTGGCTTCCATGGTGCTAGGTAAAATTAAATTAATGATGAAAACTAAATTTTGAGTAATTCTGATCAATAATCCATTGAGTGAAAACTACCTAACGATCAATCGAATGCAATAATGGAGCACGAATGAAGGCGACGGAGTACACACAAATAACAGCAGCGGTGCCAGATATACAGATATGTCTGTATTATTCAGATTTTTGAAGTCTCGTACAGACCCAATACAGACTACAGACATTATACATTATACATTATGCATCTTGTTATGATTATGGTACGTTTCTTAATGGTGCAAGCACTTGGCAGATTTTGTTTTACTGATTACGAACCTGACCTTTTTGACGTTTAAGTTCTTCTCTTTTGTAGCACACGATGACGGAGAAGAAAGATTTGTTCATCACTATAAACTATTTCCCTGTTGCTCATGCATCTTAAATTAAGATTGTGCGCACCGAAAATTCAAAAAGTAATTTTTAATCTCGTGATTTCAAACAGCAATATGCTTTTAAACTTTTGACTTCGTATACTACTAAAAATAAAAATTGGAAGAAAAATTCACTAAAACGAACTTTTTAAGTTCAAAAATGCTTTTTTATTCAGTTTAGTGTGTGGCGAGCAATTTTATAACCAAAATACATGTGGGAAATACGTAATCAGCAATAAGGCGATTTTTTCTAGTGTACAGACAAATACAGACATATTTTTTGACACTCATACAGACTTTTGAAAAAATCATCTGGCATCCCTGAATAACAGCATCAAAGACAGTCCGCATCGTGCTCTCTTGCCGTGTGGATCTATTTGCTTTTTGCTGAAGGAAGTGTTAATACTACCTAAAACCTTAGAGAAATAATTATAATAGAGAGCTCACTTAATCATTTCCCGAATAAAATAATTTCAACACTGTCATGAGCGCAATCTATTGATAAACGGGTGTTCCTGCCTTGTGCATTTTGTGTTCGTACCGTGCACATGCATATTAATTACCGGCGCATTTTCTTTGACAATGAAAACCGAGATGACAACTTGATCAGCTGGAAGTTAAACTCGATTGATTTTAGAATAGGTCCGATCTTCATTTGTCGATCAAATAATCGGTTTACTTTATTCGCTTTCTACCGCGATCTGAGCGACGGATTTGCAATACTTATACATGCAATCAACAGTTCAAGGTTTGAGTTTTTTGATTGCGTGAGTCAATATTGCAAATCCATCGCGGTTGCGGTAGAAACCGAATAAATTTATTCGATTCTTTGATGGAAAAATGGAGATAGGATCTATTCTAAAATCAATCTAGGTCCATACAAAAGGTCTATACCACAATAATAAAAACAACCTCAATTTTTGATGCTTTCCTCATTTTTGAATAATTCTAGGTAAACATTTCAAAGGGTGCTATCTGCATTGATCGATTCTCTTCATCGACTTCCTCTTTTGTTAATAACTCAGCTGCAAAACTTTTCCTTGTTGTATTTGAAGTCGATGAATTATTATTATTATTATTATTTAGCTTTATTAAGGAGGCTTTCAGCCTTGGGCTGGTTCGCCTCCATAGTCGATGAAGAGAATCGACAGATAGGACCATTTAAAATGTTCATCGAGAATTATGTGGTAATTATTGATACAAAACGATCTTTGCTTCTACGGAAAAAAAAAGTGCGTTGGAATGCATTTTTTGCATTTCTAAAATTAATATTATCAAATTATATCCCGGTACTGTCATTCCTTCGGTGTTGAACAAGCTTCGAACGGATTTTGGAATTCTTCGTCACTGTGCCCGTTTCAGACACGCTTCGTGCTTTATTTTGCTGCATGCCTATCCGGTAGTCCAATGTACACTCGATATCTGATTTTCGTCGAATGTATAATTTTCACAAGTTTATTCCTGCCTTTCAATCTTGAAGCGTGTATCAATAAATAATTACTTGTTTGGTAAGTTTACAGCTGGTAGTTCATCGTACATGTAAAATGCGCACGCTTGCTGTGAATTAGTTCACCCGTTGGCTGTCATAATTGAAAGAGGCGCTGTTTCAGTGATGCGAGGTTTCCTTCGAAATGAGCTCTCTATTATAATTATTTCTCTAAAATGCTGTCCAGACTGGAGAGTTATAACATGTTATAACGGTTGTCAAATAATTGCAACACAGAAACCACCATCAAGATAGCGCTATAACATGTTATAACTCTGTAGTCTGAACGTACTATAAGCTAAAACCATCTAATAGTACGTTCAGACTAGAGAGTTATAACATGTTATAGCGCTATCTTGATGGTGGTTTCTGTGTCGCAATTATTTGACAACCGTTATAACATGTTATAACTCTCCAGTTTGCACAGCGTTTAAAATGCTGTACAGACTGGAGACTTATAACATGTTATAACGGTTGTCAAATAATTGCAACACAGAAACCAACATCAAGATAGCGCTATAGAGATTGCTAAAGTATGATTGTGTCAGTGATTTGTTTTCATCGGGAAATTTTTTCGCTATGAAGTTTTTTTCCCGATGAAAACATTTTGCGTATACGTAAACGTGACGTAGTGTGCGTACGATAAACGTCAGCAATCTCTATAACATGTTATAACTCTGTAGTCTGATAGTACGTTCAGACTACAGAGTTATAACATGTTATAGCGCTATCTTGATGGTGGTTTCTGTGTTGCAATTATTTGACAACCGCTATAACATGTTATAACTCTCCAGTCTGAACAAGGCATGAACGTACTATGAGGCTACAACAAATTTAAACAGCACTTTTCAGTGCTCAACCTGTAAAATTTCTACCTTGTTCAAATCTTATTCCTCTTCGATCCTTTTTTTGACCCTACCCGCGGTGATCCTTCTTGGATATCGATTTGGAAAATTCCTCTTCGATCCTTCAGATTCTTATAGTAATCTGCTTGGAAGTATAGTAATCTGCTTGGATTTGGATAAAAATCTACTGCCGCCATTGCGCCTAAGCGCAAAAGAAAAGAAATTAATTTGAGCAATCAATTTGATTTGCTCACAGATGATGAGAATGATCCATCATCCATGAAAAATTCTAGTAAACTTTCCCGGCTTAATTCCAAGAAGGAAAAGATTCCCCCTATTGTGATAACCACTTCCGATTTCCATGCTCTTTGCATGGAACTTTTAAACTTCATGAAAGTTAAGTTGCCCAGTGGTGAATCCCTAGATCAGATTAAAGATGAACTGGTAAAATTACTTGGAGTTGTGCCACTCCAAGTAATCAAAATGAAAATTAAATCTCGTCCTGGCGATTCGTGCAACGGGATTTCTAATGATTTTTATTTGGTTCACTTCAAGTCTAGTGAACTAAACAACCTTAAGGCCTTGGAAAAAGCTAGCCTTATGCTCCATGTCCGAGTGAAGTGGGAACACTTCAGGAAGACTGAAGAAAATTTCCAAAACCTCACCCAGTGCCGTAAGTGTCAGGGATGGGGTCACGGAACTAAAAATTGCTACATGCCAGCTAAATGCATGAATTGTGGTGATTCATCCCACGCAAAGGACGACTGTCCTGTGAAGGAAGATCCTAAGAACCACAAATCCATTTTTTGGGAATGTAAGACTCGCAAAGCGATCCAACAATCTCGTTCTAAGCGACAGGTAGGAAACTGTCCACGTTCCCGACCAGGTACAAATTCCTCTGATGTTAACAACGGTCAGCGAGGAACAAATTCTACATTCGTACCCGTAGATACAAATATCACCTCTGCTTCAAATTTGTCATCTATACCTACTCCCCTCGCTGCTAACAATGTTCAGCGAGTAAATGGAGCTACCTATGCTGCTATTGCAGCGGGTAGAAATCAAAATACCAACTAACGTTATGCTAACAGAAATTTTAAAAAAAATTTAAGAAGCATTACTGCTCCTAAAATGGAATTTTTACAGAAATCATTAATTGACATGATTACTTATATGTTTAAATCTAACTCCATGTTTGATGCTTTTCAAACTGGAGTAAAATTTGCGAACAATATTGTCATGACTTTGAAATTCAGTAATGGATTTTAAAGCATTAACTATTTTAAATTGGAATGCTCGATCTCTTAAAGATAATGAAGACGAGCTACTTAACTTTTTGAGAATTCATAACGTGCATATTGTCGTTATAACTGAAACGTTCCTTAAACCTGACCATAAGGTTAAAAGGGACGAAAATTAATTCATTTATAGAAATGATCGTCTTGATGGAGCCTGTGGTGGCGTTGCCATGATTGTTCATAGACGAATCAAACATAGAATTCTTTCTTCATTTGAAACCAAAGTTTTTGAAACCAACTATTTCGAGGGGGGCTACACATCTAAATCTCAAGTTAAGATGCTCAACAAATCTCACACTAGCGAATCTATCTTCGAAAAATCTTCTTTCATTTGCCGCATCTACTTGCATCGCTCATCATCTTTTTGCAGGAAATCTTCAGAATCGTCATCAATCTTCTTTCTATCTACTCAGCGTGCATCGTAGATAGATTCGTCCCCCTCGGTATATTTGCCATTCCAATGTGTAGGCCAGCAAAAGAATTTTCTCAAGGGTGACCTTCAGAAACTTACCCGTCATAGGTCTAAATTCTTCATTATTAATGCAAAACACCACTCATGGAATAATGCTCAAAGCAATTCCAATGGTAATATTCTGTTTGATGATTGTTCTGCAGGTTATTACACTTTTCAATATCCAAACAGCCCAACATGCTTTTCTTCAGCAAGAAATCCCTCAACTATTGATTTCGTCCTAACTTCGGTTCTGATCACCTTCCAGTAACTTTTGAAATGTCCCAAGAAATAATTTCTAATCCCAAAAGTTCTACTTTCAATTACCATAGAGCTGATTGGGAGCAATATCGAACATTTATGGAATTTAACTTCGATCTAAGCATTCCTTTGCAAACCTAAGCTGAAATTAATTATACTCTTGAATCTCTGACTACTTCTATAGTTGAAGCAAGAGCTGCCTCAGTACCAAAATACGAGGTTAAATTCGATTCAATAGACGACGATCTTCAGCTCTTGATCCGTCTTAAAAATGTCTGTAGGAGACAATATCAAAGAACACGCGATCCTGCCATGAAAGTTATCTGGCGGGATTTGCAAAAACAAATTAAAAGGCGATTCTCTGTCCTGAGGAACAAAACTTTTGAAAATAATGTTTCTAAATTTGACCCGAGCTCCAAACCCTTTTGGAAGCTCACAAAAATTTGGAGAAAAAAAAAATTCATAGGCCTATTCCAGCGCTTAAAAAAGGTGGTAAAATTTTGATCACAAATTTGGAAATAGCTCAGAAACTTGCTAAGCAATTCAAAAGTTCCCATAATTTCAGTTTGGGTCTTACTAGTCCTATTGAGAATCAGGTTGCTCGGAATTATCTGAATATTTTCTCACGGGAAAATATTTTTGATGATTCCTGTGGGACTGATTCGGACGAAGTAAGATCTATAACTAAAAATAATGTTCTATATCCTCATAAAAAAAACTCCCAGAGAGTACCGTCTTTCTTGGTAAAATTATGTAACAGATGTTTCTATTTGGCATACTTTCCTGATAAATGGAAAAATGCAAAAGTTGTTCCAATTTTGAAGCCAGATAAAAATCCAGCTGAAGCCTCTAGCTACCGTCCAATAAGTTTGCTGTCTTCAATAAGTAAACTTTTTGAAAATATAATTTTAAGGGGGATTTCCGGTTCAATTGACCTAAACTTTGGATTTCTTTTCCAGGGAACTGGTAAGAGTTAGAGACCTGAGTTTTTTGTCAAATCTTTATTCATTCTTGCTCTACAACTGGGAATTTTTTCAAGTCTAAAAATCCAAAATGGCGTCCAATATGGCGGCTGCCCGGCGGGTACTTTCCAAAACTGCGAGCAGCCTAGAGGTTGCAAATCGTCACCTAGAAAGAAAATCGGCTCAGTTTCTTGAAGAGTATAGTTCAGAGAATGGAATGAACTAGAATCTTTGAAAGATCTCAAAATTTGACAAAATGGCGGTAACTAGGTAAATGACTTTTTTTCAAATGCCCGCCATTTTGTCAAATTTTGAGATTTTTCAAAGATTCTAGTTCATTCCATTCTCTTAACTAGGTCTAGGTCTCTAACTCTTACCAGTTCCCTGGGAAAAAATCCAAAGTTTAGGTCAATTGAACCGGAAATCCCCCTTAAATAGAATGATCAATACGAACTCAATTTTTGCAGATGAGCAGTTTGGATTTCACCATGGACATTCAACTACTCATCAACTCTTAAGAGTTACCAATTTAATTCAATCGAACAAATCTGAAGGCTGCTCAACTGGAGTTGCTCTTCTAGTAAAAGAAAAAGCATTCGACAGTGTTTGGCATGAAGGTTTGATTACTTAATTGAAAAAGTTCAATTTTCCACATTATATTATGAAATAAGTTCAAAATTATTTAACTGACAGAACTCTGCAGGTAAAGACACAGGCATTTCCGCTAAAGGAAGAAGTCTTCGTGTTATTTGAAGCAGACTGCAGAAAAGTTTAGATATTTTCTCTTCTTATTAACAAAAATTGAAGATTTATTCCAACGCTTCCAAAACGCAAGTTATAATAATTCCACATAAGCCTTGAGCTTCGTTTTTGAAACCTAGTAGTAGTCACATAGTCACCATGAAGTTCCAATTTCCTGGTCAAAACAAGTGAAATATCTTGGATTAGTACTTGACCAAAAATTGAATTTTAAAGATCACATTGAGTGCATTCAAGCCAAATGTAACAAATATATAAAATGTTTGTATCCTCTTATAAACAGGAAATCCAAACTTTGCCTGACGAATAAACTTTTAATATTTAAACAAGTTTTTAGACCGGCCATGCTCTACGCTGTGCCAATATGGTGTAGTTGTTGTACTACCAGGAAAAAAGCACTTCAAAGGATTCAGATGACTTTGAAGTTCCCTCCCTGGTACAGTACTGCCGAGGTACATAGAATTTCGAATGTTGAGACTTTAGAACAAATGTCCAACAAACTAAATGTTGAGTGCTACGACGCCAGGGAAGCAGCTACCACACCAACCCTTCGTGATTAGAGATTTTATACCTCAGAAAATCCCAGCGGCACTTGAGATATAAACTTACTTTTGGGTATTTTTTTCTTAACTTGTGAGTAACATTTTTTTTCTCTGTTCGGGACATAACACCACTGCGACCAGTAATTTGATCTATTGTAGTATATCCCGTGTCCTTAGTTTAGTGCATGTCGTATAACTCCATCACTATTGAGAAATGATGAAGTATTCGGTTTTGATACAGTTGTCATTCTTGCCTTCATCGCAAGGAATCGATTCTAACTGAAAGGTTCCGCTATTTATACCCTTCGGAGTTGGAACACCCTCCAAAGGCGCGCCCCTTTGTCAGTCAAAATTGGATTCCTTCACAACAAAAACAAGCTATGACACCGATAATGACCATGCATCAGAACCCTAGTCTTAACCACTTCAAACTAGGGAACAACGATTAGAAGATTAGGAATCACATAGGTGAAGACTAACTAACTCATTTTTTCCTTGTTTCAAGATCATCCTCGGTCCAGGCAACCCGAGGACTTATCACTATCAACAAGGCATAAAAAGTAACAAGGACTAAGATGTGTTCCTTTGATTACTGAAAAATCCTGTTCCCCTAGTTTGAAGAAGTTAGGACTAGGAATCGGTGGTAGATCTTACATCCCGTAACGTACCACGAAAAGGTGATCTACCCACGTTACGGGGCAGAGTAACATTTTACTCAACTGTGAGTTGTTTTTGATAGCCTTGTTACGCTCAATTTACAGTGTACTAGTCACCTTTTGCGTCACTAGCGCCGCTAGTATCGGGAAAAAATGTGTATTGGGGTGAACTAGAGTCGGTGTATAATGAGTCACGCCAAGAGAAAAACAGTTGAGCTCGCATCACGGTTTTCGAAAGATTCCCGTTCTTTTAACTTGGCAACAGAGGACTTCTACATCAACTTCAAATGACTTCTAGCGAGAAAAAAATAATAACGGCTGTAGTAAATCATTATATCAGTTATTTTGTCAAATTATCTTAACAAAAAATAGTAGAAATTCTCATTATTGATCATTACCAAACGTATCCCATGACAATTGAATGCTCACTACATGTTTATTATCATATCTTCGATTATATTTTATTGCAATACCTTTCGTGGACCTTTCATAGCATCGTAATGTTTGTTTACTTTGCACGATAGGTAGCTGGTTTGACAGTTCGATAGGTAGACTTGGCTTCACTCTTGGCGTGACTCATTATACACCGACTCTAGGGTGAACCATCCCGACCAACCATTTCGTTAAATTTCTTTAATTTTCGATATATCGATCTTCAAAGACATTCATATAAAAAATCGATAGCGATCGTCACCATTTAATGAATAAATGTAAAGATACTAAAAGCCTGATCGTGAATCATTTATAAACATCTTTATCAAAATGTCAATTTCTCTTGTCAGATACAATACATGGTACTGATATTTTTGGAATTTTTTTTTATCTGCATAATTGCTAGGTTTCAATCCCGTGCCATCTAGGGTGTACTGATTTCTTTGTTGGTAGCTAATCCTCGGATCTACAGCTGCTGTTGCTGACCTTCTTAACGACTGGCAATCACACTCTAGTATATGGTGTTTTGAAATTTGTGTACATCTTTTCAAGCATGAATTCAAAATTTATTTGTCATATCCATAACCAAAGTATCAAGTTCCCTCATCCGGTTCAAAATGCCGAGAATTCTACCACGCTTGCTATCGCTGATTCTTAAGAAATGGCCGAGCGCGTATCGACGTAAACGTAAAGACCTATAATGGCAAACATTTGTATCATCGTGGCCATCGATCAGTCTTCCCATTAATTTTCCAGCAGATCATGCTTCTATCGATGAAGAACCAAATTTGTAGATAACTAATATAAACATTGCCATCTGTCATCTAGTGTGTATCAAACTCTCTTTACCCAGCGATGCAAATCGATAACAAGAAGATTATAAATTTGCATCGATGGCAATCTTTATTGTTCTTTGCCAAAGTTCAACGTTACGATGGTATCAGTATTCAAATATTTTTAGATGAATATTTATAAAGAAAACTATAGTCCTTTTGACACATCGAAATTAGAAGAAATTTAGTATGGCAACTTTAAAGATTACTATCATGCAACCGATAAAGAAATTATCTTAAATGTAAGTATCGATCAATAAAGGTTTTTAAATATATTCATCGAAATCAAAGAAACTTGAAAGTAAAGAATTACCGACATTAATCTTTATTTTTGCATAAAGAACTTTGAAGAAGATTCACGAATGGTTGGTCGGGATATTGTTAATTTATAATATTTGATTACAGTGTACAATGCTGAATAAAACGAGTTGTCGAATTATTTATCTGAAAAAATCTCATTGAGATCGATAGATATACATACATTTATGCCACTGTTTGCTCTGATCTGATTAATTTTCTTATTAAGAGCTGTATAAACGTTGACTATCTTGTTACGCTCAATTTACAGTGTACTAGTCACCTTTTGCGTCACTAGCGCCGCTAGTATCGGGAAAAAATGTGTATTGGGGTGAACTAGAGTCGGTGTATAATGAGTCACGCCAAGAGAAAAACAGTTGAGCTCGCATCACGGTTTTCGAAAGATTCCCGTTCTTTTAACTTGGCAACAGAGGACTTCTACATCAACTTCAAATGACTTCTAGCGAGAAAAAAATAATAACGGCTGTAGTAAATCATTATATCAGTTATTTTGTCAAATTATCTTAACAAAAAATAGTAGAAATTCTCATTATTGATCATTACCAAACGTATCCCATGACAATTGAATGCTCACTACATGTTTATTATCATATCTTCGATTATATTTTATTGCAATACCTTTCGTGGACCTTTCATAGCATCGTAATGTTTGTTTACTTTGCACGATAGGTAGCTGGTTTGACAGTTCGATAGGTAGACTTGGCTTCACTCTTGGCGTGACTCATTATACACCGACTCTAGGGTGAACCATCCCGACCAACCATTTCGTTAAATTTCTTTAATTTTCGATATATCGATCTTCAAAGACATTCATATAAAAAATCGATAGCGATCGTCACCATTTAATGAATAAATGTAAAGATACTAAAAGCCTGATCGTGAATCATTTATAAACATCTTTATCAAAATGTCAATTTCTCTTGTCAGATACAATACATGGTACTGATATTTTTGGAATTTTTTTTTATCTGCATAATTGCTAGGTTTCAATCCCGTGCCATCTAGGGTGTACTGATTTCTTTGTTGGTAGCTAATCCTCGGATCTACAGCTGCTGTTGCTGACCTTCTTAACGACTGGCAATCACACTCTAGTATATGGTGTTTTGAAATTTGTGTACATCTTTTCAAGCATGAATTCAAAATTTATTTGTCATATCCATAACCAAAGTATCAAGTTCCCTCATCCGGTTCAAAATGCCGAGAATTCTACCACGCTTGCTATCGCTGATTCTTAAGAAATGGCCGAGCGCGTATCGACGTAAACGTAAAGACCTATAATGGCAAACATTTGTATCATCGTGGCCATCGATCAGTCTTCCCATTAATTTTCCAGCAGATCATGCTTCTATCGATGAAGAACCAAATTTGTAGATAACTAATATAAACATTGCCATCTGTCATCTAGTGTGTATCAAACTCTCTTTACCCAGCGATGCAAATCGATAACAAGAAGATTATAAATTTGCATCGATGGCAATCTTTATTGTTCTTTGCCAAAGTTCAACGTTACGATGATATCAGTATTCAAATATTTTTAGATGAATATTTATAAAGAAAACTATAGTCCTTTTGACACATCGAAATTAGAAGAAATTTAGTATGGCAACTTTAAAGATTACTATCATGCAACCGATAAAGAAATTATCTTAAATGTAAGTATCGATCAATAAAGGTTTTTAAATATATTCATCGAAATCAAAGAAACTTGAAAGTAAAGAATTACCGACATTAATCTTTATTTTTGCATAAAGAACTTTGAAGAAGATTCACGAATGGTTGGTCGGGATATTGTTAATTTATAATATTTGATTACAGTGTACAATGCTGAATAAAACGAGTTGTCGAATTATTTATCTGAAAAAATCTCATTGAGATCGATAGATATACATACATTTATGCCACTGTTTGCTCTGATCTGATTAATTTTCTTATTAAGAGCTGTATAAACGTTGACTATCTTTCCAAATCAACGCCAGAAGTTTGATCTGATAACATTTGCACATACATTGTCGCTTTAATTAGACTGTTTTCAATTGATTTAATAACATACGTTAGACGTTAACATGAACCGCTGCTGCTGCTGCTGCTGCTGCTGCTGCTACCTGCTCACTCGCTGTCCGAAGCGGAAATGAGTTGAGGCACGCGACAACGCTGTTTTATAACTTTTCAGATTCAAGCAGAACGATGTGCAACCAAGTGGTACTCGATCATGACGACTTTGGGGAGAATGCGAGGGAGAACGTTTATTTCATGAAAACAGTTTATTTATTTCGTCAAGCGAGTGTAGACTACATACAATGATTATTACAATGTTTACTTACATACTATGCATTAATTCTATTCTGTTTTAGCTTAGTTTTTATTTGCTGCTTGGACATGTCAATAGTTCCGCAATGCAAATTATATAGGCGCATCATTCCATTGATTGGGCTATTTTTTGCATAGTTTGTTTTGTACGATTTTTCAGAAAATAAATTCAAGGTGTGTAAAAGTTTAATTGTGCGAGAATTTCTGCCGAATCTATGCGCATTGAAATAATGTCGTCCATGAAGAAAAGCATTGCAAATTGGCGGCGCTCCTTAATTGTTTGTATATTGATGAGCATGCAGCGCACTTCATAAGATGGTAATGGAAATGCAGTCCAATTCAATTTACGTTTTACGACCAACCGTTCGTGAAACTTCTTCAAAGTTCTTTATACAGAAATAAAGATTTACGTCGGCCATTCTTTACTTTAAATTTTCTATGATTTCGATGTACACATTTAAAAATCTTTACTGATCGATACTTACATTTAAGATTATTTCTTCATCGGTCATATGATAGTAATCTATAAAGGTGCCACACTAAATTTTTTTTAAATTCGAATTGTTATCGATTTGCATCGCTGGTTAAAGAGAGTTCGATACACACCAGGTGACAGATGGCAATGTTTATATTATTTATCGACATATTCGGCATTTCATCGAAAGAAGCAATCTGCCGGTAAATGAACGAGAAGACCGATGGCCGTGACGCAGCAAATGTTTACCATTGTAGTTCTTCAAGTTTACGTCTACATATTTAATAACCCGTGATAGCATGCGTGGTGGGATTCTTGGCATTTGGAACCCAATGAGAAAAATTGATACCTTTTTGACCTCTATTACACCTACATGGCTGACTGGTTGATAGTTATGACAAATAAATATTGAATTCATGGATGAAAAGATTTACCGAAATTTCAATACACCACACACTAGAGTGTGTTTTCCTGTCGTTGATAAGCTCATCAACAGCAGCCGTGGACCCGAGGATTAGCAACCAACAACGAAATCAGTACACCCCAGATGGCATGGGATCGAAACTAGAAATTATGCAAATAAAAAATAACAAATAAAATCAGCAGTTGTGTATCGATATTTTGATTTTACAACAGAAATCGATATTTTGATCTGGCAACACAATCGATATTTTAACATTGGTAACGATTGGTAGCAATATTTTGAGAAAGATTTTTATGAATGATTCACGATTAGACTTTGAGCATCTTTACAATTATTCATGTAATGGTGACGATCGCTATCGATTTTTCTTATGAATGGCTTTGAAGATCGATGTATAGAAAATTAAAGAAAATTAACGAAATGGTTGGTCGGGTTACTGAAGTCGGTGTATAGCGCTTCAACGTTCTTGCCATTGTCCAACGCTTTAAGAATGTAAGATACATATTCTAGAAGATTAGAGGTAGTTGAGCGACCTTTAAAAAAGCCGTGCTGTTTACTTGTAATTAGATTTTTCACCTGCTGAAAAATATTGCCGTTTAAGATAGATTCAAATAGTTTGTACCAAATAAGATGATTTCCAAATTTCAGGGAATTTTCCATTTTTCAGAGAAATGTTGAAAAGACGCTCTAGAGGAAATGCAAGTTCTTCAGAAAAGTTTTTCAAAAATATGGGTGCGATGCCGTCAGGTCCAGACCCTTTCGATGCGTTTAAGTTTTTTAGTGCATTGAGGACTTCATGTTGAGGAAGTTGGCTGACAGAGAGGTTTTTAGAAATTTCAGGAATGAATGCAAAGAAATCGTGGTCACGATCTTCTTCGGAAAATGTGGTGTATACTTCTTGGAAAAAATTTGTAAAGATATTGCAAATTTCAGAAGAATTCTCACCTACATTTGCGTCCAAATTCATTCGCGAAGGAAAATTGCTACTTTTTAATTTCGTGTTTACATAATTAAAAAAGTTCTTAGGACAAGACTTGACTTCATTTTCGACTTTGCGGTTATAGTCCTCATATGCCGAGTTGATGGCTGTATTTAATTGGTTGCATAAGTTGCGATAGTTTCGCAAATTGGATTCAGTTTTTTTCTTTTTTGTATAGTTTATGAGCTTTCTGTTTTTTATTCTTCAAATTTTTTAGTTGTGGATTGAACCATGCGGGTAGTTTATTGTTTTGTTTTCGTCTTCTTTTTATTGATGGTACAGTTTCTAAAATTAGGCTTTGAAGAATTGAGTGAAATTTTTCTACTTCAGTATCGACATTTCCTTCAATACTTATTAAATTTTGCCAATTTATTGGCTACGTTTGGCTTCTTCGTATTCTGGCACTTCCTCGTATTTCCAGTCGCTGGAGGAAGAAGAATTTTGTGCGAAGATTGAGTATTCAATTTTGTGAAACACTTCATTTTTCCGTAAAGGTGCTAATGATTGGATTACATTATCACTTTTTATTTGTACATTTTTTAACAGTTTTTTTTATGAAAAATTGGAAAAGCATTTAGTGTATTTTGAAAGCTATTTCCTATCGATTGGTGATTTTCGATTTTAATTTCATCTATAAATGACAGCGTTATAAGCGGTTAAAACCTTACACCTTTTCGTGACGATCGCAATTTCAGATTTTCGATTTACCCCCAGTACCTTCCCGTAAGACGTAGTCTACGTTAAAAGAGAAGTAAAGCTATAGATGATGCTTAAGAAACGCCTTATTATCTATTATTTATTATGTAGTTCCTCTATTCCATATAGATGCAATGAAAACTCAAGGTAATCTTTGATATTAAATACATAATAATCAAGTTTACGGTGCACCAACCCAACCAATATTTCTTTCATTAACTTCTTGAATTCAAGTTTAATTATGACTGGAGAACTAAAGAAAGATTGCTCATATAAGAAATATAAGAAAGCAAAGGGTCCATCAATATATTTATTGTCTAGAAATGTTAGATAAAATTTATTAAAAACGCTGGAATTCTGAAATCGAGTTTTAGTGGTCAAACCGTTTTATCGATCCTGGCATTAACTATCAATATCAGTTAAGTTTATTGATTTACTCCAATGCTGACATCAGTCGGTAGATTTATTCATTCTGCTTCGCTTATTTCACCATTTATATAATTTTTCAATATATAAGATTCACCGAATAGAAAATATATGGGTAGGGTATGCTGAATTTCACAATCACTTCGACAGTGAGCCATTAGGGCCTAATTGCAATGATCGATTCTCTTCGTCGATTTTCTCTTTTGTTAATAACTAGCTATGATTAACATTTCTCGGTGCGTTTGTTGTTGCTTTTGGTAGCCAATACAACCTGTTACAGTATTGCATTGGACAAATTTCAGAAAACTGTTTCGTTTAACTGTAACACTTTGAAGAGAAAGTCTATGAAGAGAAGTGATCATTGTAATTAGGCCCATATGAACGGTCACGGTCGACTTTATCTTCTGCAATATGTTTTGGGTTGTTTCTCTGCAGGAGCATTATCGTTATGCTTTTGCAGAGAAACAACTAAAATTTGCTAATCACATAGTTATTTCTTGATTGAAACATACCTCGCCCATTTGCACTAGCATTAATATAATGGCTAAAGAATAAAAGTTTAGCGATACAATTTATTAAATTACTTCATTGAGTTGAAGAACTTAAGTTCGAAAATTAGCTAGGAAAAAATATTTACACTTTTTTTTCATATGCCATCAACCATACGGTAAACCTGACAAGGATTCATCCATATTGTTAAAATACTTGGTAAAAGATGTAGGTTGACACAGATTGCTTACTGATGCAGATTTTTTTATTTTTTATTTAAGAATTTAGTTTGCTTCGCTGAATTTCCTGGAAAAAATCTTCACTAAATTGTAGCTCAACATATAAACAGAAAAAAATAAGATCTATAAGAGACACAACGCTTATATTACATCGGCCTTCCAACGAATATATGAATGAGAACAGAAGATCAATAAACTTGATTTATTTGTTGTATTCAGAAATTTATATTATTCCAAAGAGTTGTACTTCATGGAATAATTCAATCCAGCTGGTTACAGTTTTACAGATTCACCAAATTACTTACTGTGTTCAATTAACAAATCAAAAGTGAATGTGTTACAAATTTTCACTTTTAAAGTATTAAATGCACTACACTTCACCAATCGATCCAATCAGAACACGGATTTAGTGACAATACCGATATGTATATTTGAAGATAACAAAATAATTATATACGGCACTAAGGTGCATCGCAATTATCAGTGAAATGTTCTGTAACATTCTCATTATATTTATACGTAATCAGCGCTAAAAAAAATCATGTCTACACAACTCTACAGGTTGCAAGCGATAAAGGCAATGAATGAATTTCTGTGAAACTTTTGATGCTAGCTGGTGTAATTTTGGAGTTTGCGCAGAAATTGACAAAATCATGCCAGAGCAGAGGCAAACTAAAATGTTTGTCTAGGTTTGCTCACAAATCACGTTACACAAAAATTTATAATCATATTAGGAAAGAGCGCTACTTCGTCGTAATCGAGGTCGTAATCGCCCATTTCCGTTCTATCGAGCAGAAGTCATCAATAATATCAATGATTTCACCATGTACAAAACAATAATACGTTTGTTCCGATCCGTAACTCCATAATCCACCACATGAAGCCTATTACAGTGAATTGTGTGAATATTTACACTCATTGTTCTCAAAACAAAAGAAGCGCTCCTAGTGAATTCACTTTTTCTACCATCATCCGTAGGACGAAGAAAATCTAATGGCGTTTCAATGCGTTAGACGAATTTAGAATAAAGAAGCAGTGTTAGATTTTTCATAATATCTCAACATTGTTTGACTCTTTATTAAATCCAACGGTACGTATGGAAAGGTGAATAAATTTAGAGGTTATATTTGATCAAAATATTCAATTTTTTTTTCAAACCCTTTCAAAAAAGAGAGGTAAAGTGCGGGATGTGCTTAGTAGGACGGAAATTAGATTAAAACCCCTACATCCATACAAACCAAATGAACCTTCACCAAAATTGGTTAACAAGCGTTATCTAAACCATATTGTAAATCAAAGAATCAATTAATCACGAGCATGCGTTCCTACACGGAGACCTCAATAAATAATGTACCATGACTTCATTCGCATGACTGCAGTCAACCAGCAGCTATTATATAAGAAAGCGGTGTCGACGACACGCGCTCAGCAATGATGAATGACCTTTAATCCCATAAAAAAACAGCTACACGCTGATTATTTCTTTGGATCGCGCGGTGAACGGTGCCCACTCTAGTTGGCTGCTTCTTGCATAGGACCACAAGGCGAAGGGATTACCTGAGCTCAACAACTGATAACTGCAATAAACAGGGAATGGAGAAGTCTTGTTCCAACCTCTCCTTCTTCTTTCCTTTATTTAACGTCGGTCTCTGTTTCGCAATCTAGTGTCAATCACTGTGCAGGAAGGCAGCTTCCACATCTGCGTAGGATATCGCACCCATTCAAACACACATGGGCCTTGACCAACGGCTTTACTTCCCTTCCGAAGGAAGACGTGACCAGAGATTTGTATGCCTCAGAAAAATTCCACCGGCCTCGGCATGGATTGAACCCAGACCCATTGGGAAAGCAGTCACGCTTACCACTACACCACCGGCGCCGGCTGTTCCAACCCCGCTGCAGTTACCCGTCGATCGCATCCATCGTGTGCACAGGAAGGGCAACTAGGCCGAGCCTGTTAGTACCGGTGCCCAACTCTGCTGCTGTATCTAAGTTGGCCGGAAACGCCAGCTGTGACAACAAGAAGACAAATATTATCCCTCGTGTTGTATGTTACATTAGCTGTAAAGACGAAAAACTAAACAAAGGGGGTCACTAGTGGGGACAAAAGTGACGTCGTAGTGACGTGACTCTCCATTACCCCGATGTGATTGTTGTCACCTCACTAGTGACAGAGAGTAACTTCGACTCTCGGAAAAATCCACAAAGGACTGTCTGGCGTTACCATCACCCAGAGTTGAGTTTCGTCTAATATCCAGGCTACCCTGTTGCCTAAGTATACAAAGGCATGAATTGCTTTCCGCTCAATCGACGACCATGCGCATCAAATCAAAACCATCCTTTTCAGTGCGACAACTTTAATTTTACCACTAAAGAGTTAATTTTGACGATATTGCTTCTCAAATTGCCAAACACCTAGCCAAGCAAAACCCGCATGACAAATTCTAGGGATCACCAACCGTACGATAGGATGATAGGAAATGCAACTTATATTCAATGTAATACATTTTTGGATTGCGTGTGGGAGTGTCGTTGAGTCGCTGGCCACTCGATAAGTAGATGTTGCACCAACAATATCTTTGTTTTTTCCCGTAACGGAGAAGATGAACGTGAAGAGCGTAGGTAATTTTCATGCTTCTCCTGCTCTAAACTTTGATTGGAGAGCTATTCACACGCAAATAGTTTTCTGTAAGCAATTTGAATTGCTCGAATTTTTCCATTACAAACGGAACTCAATTGAATTACTGTATATAATAGCTGATGATGTTTTGTTCTTTCTTCTTCTAAAAAATATAAACTGAATTCCTTGAACTTATTTTCTATTTGTTTCCACGAAAGAGCTGAGTACTGTGGTTAGTGTTTTGAGTTCAGGTTCTTTCGGGATTGAAGGATAGGTATTCTAGATTTATCTGGATTTTCCATATTTTAGCCGTCTTGCCAGATATATAGACATATCACATTTACTTCAATTTTTTTTTAAATATGTGCCAGATGTTCCCAGCTGTTTTTAAATATGTTGCTTTAACAATATCAACAAGCAAAGTTTGGAGTTTAGAGCAAAGTTTGGAGATTATCAAGATAATTGTTGGGGAACTCAGTGATAAAAATCTAAGATAATTCAAAGGGAACTCTTGAAAAAAGGTCGTACATATCCTGTGAAGAGTTCAAAGAAATTCAGACTAAATCTCGATTACTTTTCGTAGGTACGTATCCGCTTTTGTAAATAATGCATTTGATCGTCGATTTGACGTAACAGGTAGATCGCCTACGCATACTTACACCACTATCAGGTAGGGGAATTTTTCCCCTATCTGATGGTAGTGTTAGCACAGACAGTGTCTGTGGTGTTAGCATGAGTGGGCGAGCAACCAGTTACGCCAAATCTCCGATAAAATGCTTTGTTTACATAAGCTGATACGTCCCTTCGAAAAGTAATAGAGGAATAGCAAACATTTTCATGATCATCCAGAATTTAAAATAATTTCAAGATCATGAGACATATAAAAATACGACGCTTTCTTATCAGATTTGTTCTGTATACAGAGGAACTGGGAGGGCTTATTAAAAACTTCTCACCAATAAAGTAATGATCTTCTTGTAAATATTGCATATAATTTTATTAATATTTTATTTTATTTAAGCATATTATTTTTGTTACAGTCAATTTGCATTAGCATATGATACAAGAGATTAAATATTACTTGCTCGTTTTTGCGTAAAATAATCAATATTTACTTTACTTGTAATTACCTTTGAAAGTTTTCTTCAAGTTTTTTTTTGTGATCTGAAAATTTACCCAGTTTGGTTAGAAGTTTCGAAGCTAACGCATGTCCACAGGCCTAATAGAAAGATAGGCAGAAAAAGTGTATCATGAAGAATGGTTGCATGCAGGGTTGCTTCCACTCACTTGCTATAGATGAGTGATTTTCGGAGTTTTGAATTCGTTAGATGTTGTAATGGAGATTTGTGCTGTTGGATGCGAAAGGAGATTGGAGGGCGGGTGTTTGACGCATAGAGCCTGTCAATTTCGCTTTCAGAGTGTCGCAGTCAGCGGTTTTATGATTCGTGAGCGCCCGCGATTCGTAGAATCGTTGATTGTGACTGCAAGTGGATTTGACGGGTTTTGTGTTTCGGACGCTTGTTTTTGGCCTCTTCTTGTGTCTAACATGTGCAGAGTATCATTATAACGTCTAATGGTTTTGAGATTCCTGGTGGCGTGAAATATATTTGTGAGAATATCTTTTTGAGATTTTAACAGTCACGTTTTGTTTGTAGTTTATATTTTATTTATTCATGTAATTATCGTAAATAATAGTTATTCAATAATAGATAGTTCATCCATATATTCGTACTTTGACGCGAAGCGCTGTGGATTATGAGATGCTCGATGACCCTGGAGGGATCGATTTTGCTTACTGAGCAGAAAATCATAGATTTAACCCCAAGCTCTTCAACAGCACAATAAATCGCCACCATCATTTGTATATTTGATATTAAACATTAACCTTGGAAACTATTTGCATATCAAGCGAAAACGTAGTCCTGTATTGTCGCGAAGCGTTATGGTTCTGAGATGCTCGATGACCCTGGAGGGATCGTTTTTGCTTACTGAGCAGAAAATTATGGGTTTAATCCCAAGCTCTCCGTCATGACTCTTAAAATTCATTATCACTAAACAAAATTAATATGTTCTTTCGATAGCCGGCTATCGAGAGATTAAATGAACAACAAATAAACAATACATACTTTTGGTTGCATCGCCAACTTGAGGTGAATCCTAACCGAATACCCTACCCAACCCTCCAACTCCGTAGCACTTATGAGGGTGTCGCTAAGTCGGTGGCCTCTCGTTAAGTAAGTACTACATCAACATTTCCTTCCCTATCCCTAGTTATGGTAAAGATGGGCGTGGCCGGGAATAGCGACAGTCATGCTTCTGTTACTCTTGTTTAGATTGGAACCAATGTTTACTCCTCAGCATTATTCCTGAAAGTAGTCTTACTGAGAATTTCAGAAGAGACGTGAGTGTCGCTAGTATCCAATCTACGAAGTATATCATAACAACGCTAACGCTAACGCTAACGCTAACGCATATAAAAATACGACGCTTTCTGACTTCCATTTGAGTTATATAGTAAATTTATTCTTTGACATCGTGAATTAATCATGATTATGTTGACGTAGTGGTCATGCGGCTAGTGGAGTTACCCGTAGTTTAGGTAAACTGTATGCGTGCCACGAAGTAAGGATTTGATTTCCTCTTCTGCATGATGAATATAAAATTGCCAAGGGGTCTACTTGGTGTTGTGTGCTGTATGTTGTCTATTAAGTTGTCAGTCGGCGTAATCTCTGGTTAAAGATGTTGTCAAAATTAGCATTATTAAGAACTAATCAAATCTTTGAGACATTATATGATACTAGGATGCATGAAATAGTAAATACTAAATCATGAATTAGTTTTAAACTCATTATTCTCTAAAAATCCCTCCATTCAAACTTGCTCGATTCTTTGCTTCTATTTGTATTTTCAAATAGGTTCCAATTAAAAAAAGGTTGTAAAAATATTAATTTTTATATTTATATATAATATATAAATATAACATAGTGGCGCCGGTGGTGTAGTGGTAAGCGTGATTATCTCTCACCCCAGCAGGCCTGGGTTCAATCCCAGTCGGCACCGCCGCTATGTTCTGAGGCATAACATCTCTGATACTCAAGTAACAATTCAAGCTGAATTGTAAGAACAAAGGTTGATTATTGGTTGATTTAAGGTGTACGAAGCTGATTAACACCAGGCTGAATATATAGTTGATTAGTAATGCATGAAGCGAATTGTATCCCCATATTTCAACCTCAGTAAGTTAGCTGATATAAAGACTGAACAAGACTTATTTAAGCTTAATACTACTCCACAAACCAGCAATACGCTACAAATATTCTGATAGTTTGATAGAATAATATGAATTTATTGCACAATATTGTTAAATGTCGTCAGTTGCATTTCCGACATTTTAGTTATTCTAAATTCACTACCTACCTTTCTAATCCCAAGCAGCACCAGCAGTAGAGACAATTGACAAGGAAGAGAAGCTTTTTAAGAATAGTTCCACCTAGAAGTGGACTGCAACGACGTCGGAAGTATTAACATTAGTATTCCTGTGTTTTGTCTGTTCATAACTTTATATTGCACTTAATTTTCATACCGCATTTCAAAAATAGAATTCATTAATAGCACTAAAATAGCATCGAAATACATCGCGCACTTGTGTCCACATTGTGTTTACTGCACTTGAAATGAGAGGAATGTTTTACTGTCACAATTTATTGTTTATAATTCGGCATTGCTGTATAATACTCTTCCGGTTGCTATTATTCAACTTAATTTTGACGAGCTTCATGTCAATGATCATACTTTCTACCTCAAATATGCTTATGTGGTCGAGTGGGTATAGTTGACGCCTGTGAATCAGCGACTGCCGGTTCGAATAATTTGTAGACATATAATAACAATATAAATATGTAAATCAAATTAGTCAGCAACATTCTAAAGCAGTCTCATAAAAAAATATAAGATATGAAGCGGTCTTCCATTATATTTTTTTTTAAATAAAAAATTAAGGCTGAACAAGGGTTGGAAAAGACTGAAAAGCTTATAATTTAGATTGTTGTTAAGCTTTGGGCTGATTAAAATCACCAGATTTAGATGTTTAAAAGCTGAACAAAGGTTAAAGTGGTCTATGTACAACAATTATTAAAACTAAGCCTGAATTAAAATTGTTGAAAGAACACCATCAATTTGTTCCCAACAAACAATTGCCTATTGAAGAAACGACTTCTTGACGATTTTATTCCACTTCATGCTTAATAATAATTGTACTATTTTTAATAATAACTTCTGTTCAGGCTTTGTTCACACAAATCTGGAGAATTTATTCAACCACAACATCGAAATATTTGGTGTTGAATAAGTTATGTCGAGAAGCTTTTATTCGACTAAAAAGAGTTGTAACAGAGCTTATTCGATCAAATTTTTGATTATTCAGCGTTTATTAGACATCATTTACTTCCTTAAACAGCGATGGTACAAAGGTGTATATAGACGCTTGATTCTCATGTGAAATAATGTTTAATAAGACACTATTATACATTTAATATTAAACGATTATTCAACTACGGAATAATTAATCCGAAAATAAGAATGACACAGAAGAGCAGGGTTGTGTGTTCTCGTTAGTGATTGTTGTGTCATTTATTTCGGTCGAAGCACGCGCACCCACCATACAAGATCTAGAAAATCTATTACATACATACATACACACAAACACACATGTCGTTATATGGGATTCGAACCATGACCTTCCGATCACCAGCCGCTTGCCTTGCCATCTGAGCTATCCTAGATTACATCATATGGGCAGCTAAATAAGCAATAAAAGCTTGCATCTGAAAACCTATCAGCACTTCCAGCCGTAACTCTAGCTAATTCAAGGAGATGAGAGAATGATTAATTCATTCATAGTTGTTTAACATTAGACCAACGTTATCTCTCCATCTCTCTAATTTCGATGCAAAGGATGCTATTATTTTAGATAGATCTATGAATTGGTTGTCCTGAAAGATACGATTTATGATTACGATTTAAATTAATTAGGCGTAGAAAATAAATAAAAAAAAGGGTTGAGGCTGGGATTGAACTCGCGACCTTCTACTTGGAAAGCGGAAACGGTAACCAATATGCTACCAATTTCGTTTTGTTGTTAGCCTGGAGCAGTGTTGTGGAATAATGAATGAATACGCCGTTTGTAAAGCATTTACAAAGCATGCAATTAAAACATGGACGCATAGTGGTATAAGAGCTATTATGCTGACTGTTTTCACCTTTATTCAGCAATATTGTTAAGCAATGCAATGGAATCTAGTAATGGAGCTAGAAAACAATTATACGACGTTTAATAAAGCATGTTATTAAATCAATTGAAACAGTCGGATTAAAGCGTCAATTTATGTGCAAATTACACTTATTCAGTATGGTATTAGATCAAACTTCTGATGTTGAATCAGGAAGACAGTCATCGTTTGTAAAGATTTTAATAAGTATATTAATCAAATCAGAGCAATGAGCGGAATAAAGGCGCATCATCAATCTCAATGAGGTTTTCTGAGCACATAATTTGACAACCTGTTTTATTCAGCATTGTACACTGTTATAAATCATTTATTCAATCTATATGCTTATTTGTTACTCTGAATTGTTTTTTGGGCAGTGTTGTGGAAAAAAGAATCCAATACGTCGTTTATAAAGCATTTACAAAGCATTCAACTAAAACATGGACGCATAGTGGTATAAGAGCTATTTTGCTGACTGTATTCACCTTTAGACAGCAATATTGTAAAGCAACGCAATGAAATCTAATAATGGAGCTAGAAAACATTTATAAGACGTCTAATAAAGCATTTTATTAAAGCAATTGAAAACAGTCAAATTAAAGCGACAATGTATGTGCAAATTACACTTATTCAGTTTGTTATTAGATCAAACTTCTGGTTCTGAATCAGGAAGACAGTCAACGTTTATAAAGCTTTTAATAAGTAAATTAATCATATCAGAGCAAACGGCGGAATAAAGGCGCATCTATCGATCTCAATGAACTTTTTTCAGCACATAATTCGACATCCTGTTTTATTCAGCATTGTACACTGTTATACAGCATTTATTCAATGTGTATGCTTATTTGTGACTGTGAATTGTTTGTTGGGTTACCTGGGTATCGCCTTCCTTCGGAAGGGAAGTAAAGCCGTTGGTCCCCGGTTCATGAGTTGATGGGTCGATAGGTAGGGTCCAGGTGTGGGAGCTGCCTCCCTGGCGTCGGTAGCATTGGTGCTCAGCACGGAAAACAAGATCGACGGAAAACAAATCAAGGAAAAAATATATGTATATATAATATAATAAAATATATTTATATACCTAATTAAAATATATATTTTGAAACTCTGTACGGATATTCAAACTTTTTGGACGCATTGTGAAAATACATTTCTTAGCTCTTGTAGTTGAAAACTAGAATATCCCACTAGTGAAAATCGATTTGCCAAACGTTATAGAATAAACGCTCCTATAGTAGCGGTACGTTAGAAGCGTTAGGTTCCTATAGTTGTGTATGGAGACTCAATACACAACTATAGGAACGTAACGCTTCTAACGTACCGCTGCTATAGGAGCGTTTACCCTACATACATTGAATCGTACAACCAACAATCAATTCGAAACTAACGATTTTAAATTGGCTCACTACTTGACTAGCCTATTGGTCCCAAGCAAATCGATTAACGTATCCCATTCTTGTCAAAATTCTAGTACTGCACTATGTTTGTTTTGATTCGCTATGAAAATTTGGCAGATAAAACGAGGGGTTTGTGGATTTTCCTATGGTACAACCATAGAGGTAACTCTAAGACCACTGGGTCCCGAAGAAAATCATTATTATTTTTGGCTCACTCAGTACCAGAACAACGGTCCCAAGCAGTCTCAAGCTATTTCACTCACCCCTGCATGTTCTGCATGAATCCACACACCCCTGATGTTATCTGTCAAACTTTCATAGCGAATCAAAACAAACATAGTGTAGTAATAGAATTTCAACTAGAATAGGGTACGTTAATCGTTTGCTTGGGACCAATAGGCTACTAAAATGGTGAGCCAATTTAAAATCGTTAGTTTCGTATTGATTGTTGGTACAACCGTGTATTTTGTGAACGCACATTCATTATTTTGCATAAGAAAACGGGAATGGGGTGTTTTTGTGGTGGTAAAAAGGATTTTACTACACAGATTACAGTTTTCTGTACCAAGCACTGAAATTATCAGACGGTACCTCTATTTATGCTTTTAGACAGGGTTACTTCCACTCACTCGCTATAAAAAAATGTTTTTCTTAATTATGAAATCATGAGATGGTATAATGATAAATAGAATGTGTAAGCTACAAGAAGAGGTCGTGAAGTATGTGTTTGACACATGAAATCTGTCAATATTGTCTTTAGTGCGTCACAATCAGCGATTTTACGACTCGTGAGCGCTCACTCTGAGTGAACGCTCACGAATCATAAGATCGCTGATTGTGACGCCCTGAAAGCAAAATTGACAGGTTTTATGAATCAAACACATAATTTACACCCTCTTCTTGTTACTTACAAGTACAACCAATCATTATATCAGATAGTGATTGCATAATTCAGAAAAATATTTTTTTTATAGCAAGTGAGTGGAAGCAACCCTGTTTTTAGATTAGCTATGAAAGTCCCTCCTACTTGGAAAATTATGCTATAGAACGGTTTATACAACCCCAGTTTTATTTGCAGAATTCTTTAAGTAGGAGGTACTTGCAATGCTTATCTCTTAGCATAAATAGAGGTACCGCCGAGTTTTTTCAGTTTTAGGTTCTGAGATTCGACTGTGAGCGTTCAAAAAGGGCCTACTTGTAATGTTCGATTCTCTTCATCGATTTTCTGTTTACAGCTAAGTGAAACAATTAATCATTTTGTCAAGGTTCTGCATTCATGTTCCATCAGATGTCACTGCTGTTATTTGCAGTGACATGTATCGGAAACTGCACACAATCTGTTTTCCGTTAATTGTTTAAAGAGGACACTGCAGTGCAAAACATGTCTGGTACCTCTATATATCCATTTAGATTAATATTCGAAGTGCCTCCTTTTTTACTCATTCTGCACACAAAATAGCTCACCCCTCACAGAATTTCCCGCCAATTTTTATGAATGGGGTGGGGCAGAAAGTATCTTTTACGGAGAATAAGTAAAAAAGGAGGGACTTCAAATGTTAAAGTAAATGCGTATATAGAGGAACTAGACATGTTTTGCACTGCAGTGTCCTCTGTGAACAATTAAGTGTCAGGTTTTCTATTTTGTAATCTGTGAAAGGGAAATGACGAATCGAGTGTCATCAAAATACATGGCATGTTGAGAGATTGAGGTCGTGAGAGCAAATTTTCTCTCTCAAATTTGAATTTGTTGGCTCTCTGGCTCTGGCGCAGGTAAAACTGTATGGGGATAAATCGTTTTTTTTAATTGTAGCTTGTTTAACAATAATTTCCGGGAAAAAAGTGAATGACAAAGTCCCTGACTAATTTCTTTAGATTGTCGTTCCCTTTTTTGAACTGAATATGCACCGAAAGCGAATTAATCCCACTTCTCTCAATTTCTGTATGGGGAATTTTATCACTTCCTACCAGCGGAACAGCGCCATCTCTGTGGGAAGTGGTCGGTCGAAATGATTAATTCAAGTTGAACATTGCATTAGGTCCACTGACAAGATTCACTTCGTCGACTTTCTCCTTGAATCAACTCGGCCCAGGTATTTTCAGCACACATATCGATAAAAGAAGTTTTTATCTAGCATCTAATACGTTACAGCTTCAGCTAATGGGTAAAACAATCACTCAAAGCATTTCTTTTAAGTATTTAGGTGTCAGGTTCGATTCCAAATGCACATGGGGAAAACATATTGCGTATCTGAAACAAAAATGCCAGCAAAGGATTAATTTTCTTCGTACAATTACCGGAACTTGGTGGGGAGCACACCCGGATGATCTAATCAGGTTGTACCGAATAACCATCCTTTCTGTTTTAGAGTACGGCAGCTTTTACTTCCAATCCGCAGCAAAAACACACATCCTTAAGCTGCAACGGATTCAATACCGTTGCCTTCGTATTGCGCTACCCAACAAACAATTGAGAGCTCTTATAAAACACCTGAGTTGATCAAACGTTGAATAATAGCTTCCAGAGTTGAACAAGAATGTAGTTGTATTGCCTTTTTGGTTAGAAGCTTCAAAAGCTGCTTGGAGCACTCTTAAATGAATGTTTACGTTCGGTTTAACTATATGCTTTATAAGACCTACGATAACTATAGCACCTTTGTTAAACTGATTGACAAGAACTATATAGAACGTGAAATAAACGCATCAAAACAAACCATTGGAAGCTCTTATAAACCACCTGAGTTGATCAAACATTGAATAATAGCTTCCAGAGTTGTACAAGAATGTAGTTGTATTGCCATTTGGTTAAAAGCTTCAAAAGCTGCTTGCAGCACTCTTAAATGATTGTTTACGTTCGACCAACCACCAACCACAATTTTGTTGCTAAAAATAGCACAAGTGATAGGCACGTTTATATGACCATAAGGCAATGATTATTCGACTGCAAGAGAAGTCACTCAAGATGAGCTTCATATACTTCTCTCATATGATAAAATGTGTATTCAAGAATAGAGCAGATGGAAACAGAAGCGGCTGGCAATCCGGGATCATGAGTTCGAATCTTGCTTCGAGAAACCCTCGGTGGAGTAGAGGTAAATTATATATAGGTGTTATTAATAAATGCAAACATTAATTTAAGACATATATCATATAATCAACGATAACATTTCTAGATAAATTCTCTCAATTAATGATTAGAGAGATTAATTGAAAGAATATCAATCAAAGATTAAACAGCTGCTTGTTACTACTTCCTCCATGATCACAGAATGTGAATTATGGCATAATTACATATTTTTTCAATGTGCACAAATAAATTAAATTAATAAAAACTGTGCAATCAATTATTTTGGCGTACCACGACAATTGTTAAACTAATTTTAATCTGTGAATATTGTGAGTACTTACACAACGGTTATTAAGGAGTCATTGAAGAGTGTTATAAACGCTTTTCACCGCTTGCTGTTCAATTAATATTTAGAAGTCATAAAAGAGTGTAACAAACGCCTCTCAGGTTTCCTCTCTACTAAATTTCAAAGCAGCTGTCAGAAAGTGTCTACAAACGTTGTATAAGAGCTTTCACCAAAACAATAAAGCTTGACTTTAAATATGTATCTATAAACGTTGCATAAAAGTTGCTTCTATCCGGTTGTTAAGGAGTCATTGAAAAGTGCTATAAACGCTTTTCACCGCTTGCTGTACAATGATTATTTAGGAGTCATAAAAGAGTGCAACAAACGCCTCTCAGGTTTCCTCTCTACTAAATTTCAAAGCAGCTGTCAGGAAGTGTCTACAAACGTTGTATAAGAGCTTTCACCAAAATAATAAAGCTTGAGTTTAAATATGCATCTATAAACGTTGCATAAAAGTTGCTTCTATCCGGTTATTAAGGAGTCATTGAAAAGTGCTATAAACGCTTTTCACTGCTTGCTGTACAATGATTATTTAGGAGTCATAAAAGAGTGCAACAAACGCCTCTCAGGTTTACTCTCTACTAAATTTCAAAGCAGCTGTCAAGAAGTGTCTACAAACGTTGTATAAGAGCTTTCACCAAAATAATAAAGCTTGAGTTTAAATATGTATCTATAAACGTTGTATAAAAGTTGCTTCTACTCCTATACCGCGTATACATATAATGCTGTAGTTGAACAGGTTCTCCAAACCAGTGTAAACAAGAGTTTTACAGAAGTTGTAATAAACAAATTGTACAGTTATTATTCAGCATGCAGTTGAATAAAATCACAATGGAAGCGTTTCTTCAACAAGAAATTGATTTTGGGTAAACGTTTTACTGAATACGTTAGACAACACCTTTGTGTTGCAGTTGTATAGGTTCTCCAAACCAGTGTAAACAAGGGTTTTATAAAAGTTGTGGTGAACAAATTGTGCAATTATTATTCAACATGCAGCTGAACAAAATCAAAACGAAAGCGTTTCTTCAACTGGAAATTGTTACTTGGGTAGGCTGTATGCACTCGACGCATACGATGAGCCTCGAAGTACTCGCGGGTGTTTTTATTTTATTTATTTAATACAAGTATTAAGCGTAGTACAAATAACCACATGTGTTCTCAAAGCTCGTACTACACTGAGAGATGATCAGTTCCGTCTCGAAAATAATTGTTTACATTGATTTTTAAAGTATACGTATGAGGCAGCTTGTTTGCAATTCATAGGCAGTTCATTCCATAATTTCGCTGTAGATCTCTGTACGACATCTAGCGAGTGTTAAATTTCTTGAGCGAGATGACCTCAAAAATGAAAAGAAATTATGCAAATAAACAGGACCTTCATTCAGAATTTTGTAAGTTTGGATACATACTCTCAGCTTCACGTAATTTTCATAAGTGCAACCTAAAATCCCCTTGTGATTGATGCCAATATGTTCAAAGCGAGGAATTTTATAAACATATCTTGTTACAGCATTAAATGCAAGTTGTAATTTTCGAACATCAGCATAGTTAAACTAGAAGACTTTGAGCTAATTTCAAACGAATATGTTTAGGAGTACAGTCTCTCAACAGCACTAATGAATGCAGACCAAAAATATACTTTTTTTGAAACACTGTTTACTTGTGCAGTCCAGTTCAGATGCGAGTCCATTATTATTCCCAAATTCTTAACAACATCTGAATATGCTATTGCGGTATCACCTATAATAATGCAAAAAGCATCTGAAATGTTTACTGATCTATTTTTAAATATGATTGCTTGAGTTTTATTTGCATTTAATTGTAAGCCGTTTGTTACACTCCATTCACAAATTTTTGAAATATCCGAATTAACACAACGTACGATATTTTGTAAATTTTCGACTTTATCAGCATAGAGATGGTAAGCACAATAATTTAAAATACTTGGAAGGTCATTGATGAACATGGAAAATAACAGTGGACCTAGAACAGATCCTTGTGGTACACCACTTGTTACATTCAAAAGTTCCGATTTTGTATTATTAAATTCAACATATTGCGTTCCTCCCGTAAGATATGAGGAAAGTAAGTTTACAGAAGTTGTATCGAGATAGAAAAAAACTACGTAGCTTCCGACATAACAATTTATGATTGATAGAATCGGAAGCTTTACTAAAATCCAAAAGAACTAGAACTGTTAGATTACGTTTGTCAAGCGCAGTTTTTATATCGTTTTCTATTTTAATCAAAGCTGTTGTAGTACTGCAATGTTTACGATAACCAGATTGTAAAGGACATAGTACAACGGACAACGTATTATGAATCAGATAATCGTTTAATTGTTTAGTCAGAAGACTTTCAAAAATTTTGGAAATACCAGGTAGGATGCTAATCGGTCTGTAGTCCTTGTTGTTCATTGGATTATCAATTTTGCCAATAGGTACAACACGTGCTATCTTCCAAAGCTGTGGAAATGTTGAAGTTGTTATAATGTGATTGTATAAGTTCGCTTTTTCAAAACGCTGGGTGGTAACTGGTCAAAGCCGATAGAATCACTGGACGCGGAATTGAATTCGGTCAGGACTTCTTCATTAGTTACATTCCTAAATGAAAAAGAAGATGACGAGGACCTACCAGCCACAGATTGTTCATCAAAAGTAATAGGAGCTTGATTTGACATGAAGAACTGATTCAATGATTCGGCAGTGATGTTACACACATCACCACCACCTGCTCTACTTTGAGTTTTTGAAAGTCCCAAACGTTTTATATTCTCCCAAAGTTTATTGGAAGAAAGAGAAGGGTTAAGGAGCCGAGAGAAGTAAGTGTACTTAGATTGTTTCACTACACGGTTTGACCTATTTCGCAACCTTGCAAAAGCATTCCATTTAGCTGCGCTTGGTTTATCTGTTTTCCATTTATCATAAGCTTCAGATCGTTTTTGGAAGAGATTTTTGATGTATGGATTAATCCATGGAGCACTAGGATCAGAGTTGGAAAAACACCCACCGGCACTGCGAGCCGTGCAATAATATTGCTCCCCGTTCAAAGCTAACACGCACTCGGTTTCGGTTCCTCTTGTCGGCTCGCCACCGATACGAACAAGAAACCTGAACGCGGAGCCGTTTTATTCGGCTTGGTGCCGTGCTATGGTTATTCGGTGCGCTCCGTGCGGCTCCGTGCCAGGGTCCGGTGCCAGACAGAATACCGTGCTTCTTCTTCTTTGTTTCCATTATCGCAGTCTACCTGTAGCTAATTTTTTTTTTGTTCCTTTTCTGATTGACCTTTTTGGCGATACTGTACCTCTTTACTCCTATGGGAAAACCCCACAAACAACTGTCATTCTGTGCGTGAAGCATGGCGGGCTGTTCCGTACTCTGTCGCTCAAATGAAAAATCTAAAAGGGGCTGTTCATTAACTACGTATACAGTTTTTTTTTGGGATTCTTGACCCCCCTGAAATTTTAAAATTTGTATGGAAGTTAAGACCTGGAGGGTCTTTTCGAATTTTTAAAAAAGGACGCGAACTCGTTGACGGTCGAAACAGAAGTGAAGTATGATTTTATTTCAATTATGAGTTAAGTACAAAATGCAAACTAAGCAGCGGCTACTCGTTGACAACAGCTTGAATTCCTCACGGGTTGAATGCCTCGATGTGGTGCAGCGTCAGCGTATCGCAGGTGCTCGGTCGTCCGGTGTGCTATATTGATGATTTGGTGGATCGGGTGTTAACTACTCCCCCTTTGGAATGTTGAGCCTCCTGGGTCAACGACTGGTAGAAATGTAGGTGTCAGCAAGTGTCGGTGGTTGATATATGTAATGCAGCGGAAGAGCCTGTGGTTTTTCGTGCGGTGTACTAATGTTGATTGAAGCGGTTTGTTGACGTGCCTTAACGAAGATATAGAATCCAATTAAGATGATCAATGTTGTGGTAAACGATAATCCTCCCCACAATGACCATGATGTTACATCTGCCTTTGTCTGCAGGTATCCCAATTTGTTAATGTTTTCTAAATGAAGTTGATGCATTCTGTTAATGTTAACAGTTTCATATGTTTGAATTCTGGATATGTTTAAATCAGTTGATGGCGTGAAGAACGGTTGTTCTACGACTCGGATTATTGCGTTCGTAAAAGTGTAGTTTTGAAAGGTAATAGAACAGTTTTCATAAACGATCAGATATGAGCCTTGTAGGTGTCTGTTCGTAGCTCCGCAGGTGTTGCGTAATGTATCGTTTACATCGTTCAAAACTACTGTAGTGGTTCCCATCTCAATTACTGGAATGTGATTGTAGACTGCTTCGTATGAACAGTTGCTAGGGGATCCTATTATGACGTTGCTGATGCATCTATAGTTAGACACGTCTTTTAGTTCAGACGTTTTACAAATGGTCCAGTTTGCTAATTTTGCACAAGGTGTTGTTAAGAGATAAAGGTTTGACTCGCTTTTGAAGAATAATTTGCCAGGTATTATGATACGCTCTGCTCGATTAATCACGGCTTCTGCTCGAAGGTGTTGAAATGTGGTTTTGCTGAAGTTGGGGATGCCTACGATGTACAAGATGACTTCTCCATTGGTGATGACCGATGTAGTAACAAACTGCAAGGCTTCGTCTATCAGGTGCTGGTGAATTCCTTGTGTTTCTAATCTTATTGTGATTTCTAGAGTTTCATCTGGGTTTAACAATTTATTGTTTAAAATATTCAATTTTGAAAATATAATCGCATTTCTAATAGCTTCGATTTCGTCATTTATGAGATCTAAATTGAACATGATTTTAAGTGAATCTAACTCTTTTGATATTTCTTTAAAGTTTTGGGAATCTACGGAAGTAATGTCGTTCAAGTAGTTGGTCAAATTCACAAGGCTTACATGTAATTTTTCGTTGATTTTTACTTGGTCATTATTATTGTCAACAAGGTGATTTATTGAATTGTTTATAGCATTAAGGTCATCTGAATCAGGAGATCCAGCCATCCATTTCCATGCTTTGCCTAAAGCGTCCCATCTTCTGATTCTATTGCTTTTTAGTGGTTTAACTTGTGCTAGGTTGTTTTTTACAGTTTTGATTCTATGTGCAAGTATGGGGTTTGTATTATTTTTTTCATTTACAATTTCTTCCAGATAGGCCACAGTGGTTTGGATAGATGTAACGTTAACGGTGTGTATAATTTTTGTGTAACCTTCTAATATTCTTCCGTCTCTTAATTTTACAACTGCTATGGGGTTTTTATCAAGGTTGTGGATCTGGAGGGATGCAAGGATGGGAGGTATGCTGAAATGAAAATGATAGGGGTGGCATTAGAGGAAGGTTGCAGGATTCACCAGAACTTCTCTAATTTTGGGTTCGTATATTTAAATTCTTAATGTTTGATTTATGTAGATTCTGATTTTTCTCGTTTCTCACTGTTACTCTTTGATTAGTTTGAACAAAATGTTTTTTGAAAATTGGTTTATGTTTGCCTTTGAAAATTTTATCCTTCACAAAAATCTCCTGTCCTGTTTCTAACTCTGGTGGTTCTTGTCGATTTTTGTTATGAGTGCCTAATAAATTTTGTTGTTTTTCCTTTAATTTAACAATTACTTCATCATATGTTTTGTTTCTTATTTCGTCGAGTTTTTGGAAGGGAATGGAGTTATTTGATTTGCCAAAAAGAATTTCCTTGGGTGTTTTTCCGGTAGTGGAATGGATTGTATCGTTATATTTGTTCACGGAAATTGTCATTAATCTTTTGCAGGGATAGGATGGGTTTAAGGATTTTTCAATACGATATAATTCGGTAATTGTTGAATGGAAACGTTCAACTTGTCCATTCACTTCTGACTTGTTGCTAGGTGTCACATAAGCTCGGATGTTCAGATCTAACATTATGCCTCTTATTTCTGGTGACAAAAATGCTTTCTCGTTATCTGTTGTCACGGCTGAAGGAATGATGTTAGATGTTATAGTATCCTCAAATGCTCGGCGAATGTGAATAATATGTCGGGATTTAATTGGTATCATCCTTCCAAATTTTGAAAATTTGTCTATGCTAGACAGGAAGTAATTGTTATCGACCTGGTAAATATCTATATGAATGATATCGTATGGGTGGTTTGGGATAGGTGTTTCTTGGATATGAATTTTTAAGGGATGTCTTTTGTATTTTGTAGTGTTACAAGTGTCACACGTCCGCACAAAGTCTTTAATTTTAGCAGAGAGCTTTGGAAAGTAATATTCACGCAAAATTTGTTTCTTGTTTTCATCAATGCCTCGGTGGGCTCTTTCGTGAGTCTTTTCAATTAATTTATCTTGTTCATTAGGGTCGATTACATCAATCAGAAAATTTTGTGTGAATCGGATTTTCAATAAGTTTGCTCTGCTAAAGTATTTCCTATATATTTCCTGAAGTTGTCCGAGAATAGTTTCAGATGTTTATAGACCAGTAAGCTTACTTGGAATGAAGAACTCTTTCATAATTGTAGTTAGAATTTGTTCTGTAAATCGAGTTCGCCTAATTAGAATTCTTTTGTAACCGGGAAAGGGTGTCGTCACTGTCGTTTCGGGGTTCGTGTTTGTCTGTTCAAGGATAATTTGAAGTCGAAATGCATTTAGTGGAGCTTCGGTTGAAATTATGTAGTTACTATCATCGTCTTCGGCCGAATGTTGTGTTGGGGTGAGTGAATTTATCTGAACTCTACTTAAAGCGTCTGCAACAACATTTGTCCGTCCAGGTTTATATATTATCTGGTAGTCGTGTTCCTCCAAAAACGACTTCCAGCGTTTTAATTTGGCATTGGTGTTTTTTGACGATAGAGAGAAAGTTATCGGTTGATGATCTGTTATTACTGTGAATTTTTGACCGTAGATGTAGTTCCTGAAAACTTTCAAGGCCCAGTAGATAGCAAGCATTTCTTTTTCTGTGGCTGAGAAGTTTTCCTCGGACTTGTTTAATGTCCGAGAGGCAAAGTGAATGGGTTTATCTTTTCCCATTTCGCCTTGACTAAGAACTGCTCCTATGGCATAATTAGAAGCGTCTGTGGTTATAAAAAATGGTTTGTTGAAATTTGGATACGTTAAAATATCACTAGAGGTGAGTATAGTTTTGAGTTTATCGAAAGCTTCTTTCTCTGTATCTTCAAAGCTAATTTTTTTATTTGATGAAGGGTCTCTCTCCCCTCTGAACAGATTTGTAAGAGGTTTTGCTATTCTAGCAAAATCTTTCACAAATCTTCGGTAATATCCAATTAGACCCAAAAATCCTCTTAATTCCTTGATCGTTTTCGGTTCAGGCCATTTCTCTATTGTTTCGATTTTATTTATGTTTGGTTTAATTCCATTTTCAGTAATTACGTATCCTAGAAATTCTACCGATTTTTTCAAAAATTCTGATTTATCGGGTTGGACTTTCAGATTCGCTTCCTGTAGTATTTTTAAAATGGTTTCTAAATTTTACATAGCCGCTTCCAATGATTTTCCGAAAACAACGACATCGTCCATGTACACATAACAGATTTTGCCTATGTGTTCACGTAATACGTCGTCCATTGCCCTTTGGAAAATTGCTGGAGCGTTTTTTAAACCAAATGGCATACGAACAAACTCGTATTTGCCATGGTTTACCGAAAATGCTGTTTTTTCGATGTCTCTGGGATTCATCTTTATTTGATGGAACCCAGAGGCTAGATCCAGGGTAGTAAAATAACGGTTTCCACCGAGTTGATCAAGTATGTTCGAGATTTCAGGCATCGGATACTTGTCTGAAATTGTTTTTTGGTTTAATTTCCGATAATCTATGACGAGCCGAAATTTCTTCTTACCTGACGCATCCATCTTCTTTGGAACAATCCAAACTGGTGAGTTCCAAGGAGATCTAGATGGTCGAATGATTCCGTCATCTAATAATTTTGAAATTTGTGCATTAACTTCTTCCTTATATGCGACAGGATAAGGATAGGATTTTTGGTAAATAGGAATATCATCTTCTGTACGTATATGACATTCCACATTTGTAGTACATGATAATCGATTATCAGGGTTGTGAAAGACTTGTTTTATTGAATTTAAAACTGGGAGTAACGCACTTTGTTCTTCTTTGGAGAGGTGTGAGGTTCTAATATTTGAAGTTAGGTTCACTTGGTTTATTTTACGTGGATTAGGGGAGGGAAAATAAAAATGTAAGGGAATGTTGAGAGTTGTGTCATTGCCAAACACTTGTAGGGTCGATGAACCAGAAATGAGATTAAAATCTTTTCCGAAAATTAATTCGGTTCCGATCAAACCATCGAAAAAGGTATGAAAGTCGAAAACCAAAAATTCTGATGGTTCACATCTTACGGGTTCAAATAACGAAAGATGTACCATTTCCGAGATAACGCTTTTCCCAGTAACTCCTTTAACAGGTTCATCTGGTATTTTTAAAATAGGTTTACCAGAGTGGTACGCCCAGTGTTTAGAAATTAAATTTACATTTGCGCCACAGTCGATAAGCAGTTTCATTTCACCCTTTGTCGTAGGGACTTTGATGTACGGAAGGGGGGAGATTTTGGCTTTCAATCGAACCATTTGCTCACCCATGCCGTATCGTTCTCTAAAAAATTTACGTTTGTCTCATTTTCCTCATCTTGGAGTCCTGTTAATTCTTGCAGTTCGAAAGTTTCTATTTCTTCAGCAAAATTCAAATTTACTTCATCAGGTTCATCGTAATCTTCTCTTGAAATATCTTCGAGTTGATGGGCAACTCGTTTTGTAGGTGGATTATTAGCCTGCATAGACTCGGATGTTGGTCTTGCAGTTTTGAAGTTTGGTCGATTGCCGTAATTTAGCATGCGGGATTGAATTGATTTATCTATGTCCATTGGCTCAGGTTTAGGTTGCTGTTGGTAGAAGGTCCTATTTGGGGCAAAAACATTTGTATTTTGCGGTCGGAATGGAGGTTGATGTTGAGTTTGGAAGGAATATGGTTGTTTGTTATGGGAATGTGTTTGAAAAGGAGTTTGATGGTTGGTTTGGACAGGATATGGTTGCCTAAAGTTTACTGGTGGAGGTTGGTAATGGTTTCTAGGTGGAGGTGGTGGAGCATTTTGATGGTATCTATTTGTTGGAACTGGTCTGGGTGGTGGAACTGGAATGTTACCACGAGGAGCTGGGATTGGTGCCAAAGGATTAGATTTGAAGGGAGCACTACGAGCATTTAGATTCAAAAATTCTACGCAGTAGTGGTAGGCTGACGCTAGTGATTTTGGTTTGTAATTTTTGCAGAATAATTACAGAGGTTCACCTAAACCTCGGATGAACGTGTCAAGGGCCATCATGTTATAAAGCTTGATTAAGGCTGCCTCATGCCCTTTCCAAGTTTCGTCTGTAGAGATTGCTGAGCTGATCAATGTTATCATCTCGCGCACTCTACTGTAGTACGTTTCAATGGTTTCTTGCGGTCTTCTTGACATGACCTTTAACTGGTTGTCAAGCGTCATCAGATCGCGTTTGTCAGCGTAGTATAGTCTTAAAACATCTTTTATCTCACTCCAATCGTTTGGAGTGTTATTTGAAATGAGGATATCGTTTGCTTCGTTTTTTATTTTTCGTCTTACGGTCTTCATCACGAGATGGTACTCGTAACTATCCCGAAAGTCATTGAATAATTCAAGGCAATCTTCAACGTCGAGGATCCATGTAGAAAGATCTCGTGCGTTGCCATTAAAATCGGGCAAATCTTTAATGATACTAGGAATTTTACCTCTGTCGAGGAACCCTACGTTTGCGTCAATCGCATATCGTGGAGCTGGACGCGGTACGTTTGGAATGGGAACGGGATTTGGAACAACTAATCGTGCGGGTTGTAGGATTGGATTTAGGTTAGCTGGATTTGCCATTTTTTTTGGAAAAATTAAGATAACACTGCTAATTTCACTTCACTTCACTCACTTTTTTATTGATTTTTTTGTTTTGAGTTAGTAGCGCGCCTATCTGTGATATTCTAGCGGGTCACTTACGGGTGGTCCGGGTTCGCCGCTGTGTTATTAGTATTCGATTTCGCGTTTTTATGGTTTTGAATTTAGATGGTTAAAGTTTGGAAAATTGTTATGTTAGTTTGCGGTATTTTTGTGATATTTCAGGGGCTTGGATACTGTGGGTCAGTCCGCCTCCATCTGAATTAGCATGCGATTATTTTTTTTTTACGCACTAGCAGCTTACGGTGCGGTTTTGGCTTAAAACTATTTCTTTCTGTGTTAAATTGATACTCACAGTAGCAGCAGGAGCAGGGTTTTCATTTCCTGTCGGTGGCAGCGATAAACTCCAATAACCACTGGTACGGGTAGCGGGTGTTCTTTTCCAGTGTACCTATTCGCCGATTCCAAAGACGCAAGTCGCTGATTTGACAGCAAGTGGAGTTAGATCCGGTCGTTTGGCTCCTCAAAGGTGGCTCAGGGCAGCTTCGTGATTAGACACTTATACAATTACTGGATAAAACGGTCCCTATTCGGGCGCCAGTTAAGACCTGGAGGGTCTTTTCGAATTTTTAAAAAAGGACGCGAACTCGTTGACGGTCGAAACAGAAGTGAAGTATGATTTTATTTCAATTATGAGTTAAGTACAAAATGCAAACTAAGCAGCGGCTACTCGTTGACAACAGCTTGAATTCCTCACGGGTTGAATGCCTCGATGTGGTGCAGCGTCAGCGTATCGCAGGTGCTCGGTCGTCCGGTGTGCTATATTGATGATTTGGTGGATCGGGTGTTAACTTGGACCGTGGACAATTGCCAACCCCCCCCCCCCCCTCCAACCTGTCTACGTAGTTTATGAACATCACCTAAGGAACTATCACACTGTGAAGAGCCAATGCCGTCAATGCGAATTAATGCAACAGCGATTTTCACCATGTGGCATTAATGCGGCAAATATAATTGCCTTAAAACCATAGTTTTTTTCCGCAAAGGTCAATTACAAGTTAATTGTTTTGTTCTTATTTTCACTGGCGAATACAATTTGCTTCACTATAACGTTGGCTATTCATTAACTACGTAGACAGTTTTTTGTGATTCTTGACCCCCTCCCCCTGCGTAAACAATTGTCCATACAAAAATTTTAAAATTTGTATGGGCCGTGGATAATTACCAAACCCCCCCCCCCCCCTCTAAACTGTCTACGTATTTTATGAACAGCCTCTTATTTAGAAAACTTTCTTTAGTTTACGCAGCGCGGTACAACATGTACCAAACATAATCGTAGACGAGAATGATGAGTGGTAAAATTAGCACCAGAGCACCAAAGAAGTTCTGTATTAACAATAGAAAAGGGCCCTTCAGCATTTGTAAACAAACCGTTCTAAAGACCTTTCCTCACTAAGCGAAGGCCACCCACGCAAACCAACGCCATATCATGTAGGGGGAACTTTTCCTTATCCGATGATGGTGTTGGTTTGCGTAGGCGGCCTTTGCTGTGTTAGGAAAGGGCTTTAGAACGATTTGTTTACAAATGCTGATGTGCCCTTTTCTATGGTTGATCTAGACATTTTGCTTCACCCGGTTATTCATAATTTTCAACATTTCGAAAATGGCCAACACATCCGTATCCGAACGGACCCTGTTCCTGTCGAGAGAAATGACGGACGCAATTAAGAACGCGTTTTAAGTTTGCTTCGCACCATGGATTCTTATGTAAAGGGAAAACCTACTTGCCCATTTTTCTAAACTATTTCAGAACAAATTTCAAAACTATGAGCTACTTGCTACCACTTCCATTGAAAAACTCAGTTTTAACAAAAACGCAAATGGGACCGAGTATAGCGCATCACCAACAACGAACGATACGAAATCATGAGCTCCGTTGGCTCCGTGCCGCACGGTGGCGAGCCGAAGCTCGTAGCACCGCGTTTGGGTTTCTCTTTTGGTTCGGTGGCGTGCCAACATGTTGCACCGACACCGGGTGCTTTATCGATGAAACCCAGTGCTGTGCATACATGAGTAGGTTGCCACCGAGCCGCACCGAGCGGTGTTTTTACCAAGTCTGACTAGGATCAACAGTAGTTTTCATTTTCAACGGGGCATGATCATCAATGACAGAATAAAGCATATCGTTTAAAATTTGTAATTTTCCATCAACTGAGTTGCAGTAATAAATAGCATCAAGATTGTACCTTTGCAAGTCAGCTATTAAACTATCGGTGTTTATCTTGTGATATTCTCTTGTCCAATACACAGCTGGAGGTTGATGAGGTACCTTAACTCTGTAATCGAAGCAGATCAAATCATGATCGCTAACACCTCCTATAGAAGATTGAAAGATGTTGCTAACGTTAAACGTACAATTTCCAAGTGCATAATCAATAAAAGATGAACTGCAGCCTGATTTATGACAAGTGGGGGAAAGAGGTAAAATTTTAACAGAAAGCGATTTAACCATATCGATTAACTTGTTTGTAACAGGTGAAGAAGTGTCACACAAATTTATATTGAAATCGCCCATCAATACGAAATGAGATTCAGTAGCACTGATTTCCAGCGCAAGTTCGAAAATACTGTTAAGTTTAGAAACCCTTACATCTGGAGGTCTGTAGACAATGCCACACACAAGCTTTGAATGAACTAATTTAACAAAAAAGTAATCAATTTCATCACCAGCATCAGACTTAGCAAGAACCTTATACTTTGCTTTACTGTTTAGATAGAAAGCAACTCCTCCGCCTCGCTTCTTATTGTCTAAAAGTCGATCAGAACGAACAATTTTGTAGCCAGATACTCAACAAATTTGTTTGTTATTGAAGACTTCAACCAAGACTCAACAATCCCCAACACAGCTAGCTTTGAGTTCTGAAAGAAGGTTCTGTAATAATCAATATTTTTAACAATGCTGCGAACATTATGGAAGGCAATTTTAATGTAGTTCCTAGCGGGTTTCTCAATAAAGTGTTTCATGATCGTATCAGAAATGCAACGTGAATTAACCGATTCATAGACATCATCGGGCCTTACCTCGGAACTGATCATCATCTCATTTGTTAGGACTGCTGAAGGCTCACTGGTCGATTCGCGTTTTTTGATTCGAATTCACGAACCTGAACGCCTTCGGGCCAGTAGAAGGAATCACTGACAATACCAACCAGGTCATCAGATACCGTCACCTTGAAGGAGATGAATGTTAGCTCATCGATGTTTTTGTTTCTCGGAACTAACTTGGCACAGCGAAGTGTAGAATTCTCAGCGTTCGAAATCTCTTTGATGTATTGCAGGATGTTGACTTCTGTTTGATCAATGGCGAATGGTGTTACATAGAAAGACCTCAGCACTTCTTCAGTCTGATCACGTTGACGTTGGTTCCTATTTGCAACTCTCAGACGACATTCCGTTTGTGGGTTTCGTTGTTCATCATCTCCCGGGTTAGTGGTGACCGTTGCAGCAGATGATGAGGAAGAGAGAGCGGTGGAGGTGGAAGCAGTAGCAGCAGTTGAAGTGGAAGCAGTAGCAGCAGTTGAAGTGGCAGCAGGAGTACTGGCAGCATCAGTGGCAGTAGCAGTAGCAGTAGACGTGGCAGAGGTGGCAGCAGTAGTAGTGGCGGCAATGCTAGTTGGAGCAGGAGTAGTGGCAGTAGCAGCAGCAGCAGCAGCAGCAGTGGTAGTAGCAGTAACAGTTGCAATAGTATTGGTAGATGCAGTCGAAACGGAACTTGCAGTATTTTGGGTGGCTGTGAGTTGGTTCACAGAATTGTTTTCCACGATAGGTGATAGAGCTGCCAGACTATCCTCACCAGCTGATGAGTTCTCCAACTGCGATTGTAAGGAACTGTCCAGGTTTATCCGATCAATACTCGAATGAAAATCCGCAATACCGCCACCAGAACAGCCGGAAAGTAATTGCTGGAGACGATTGGATGCACTGGATTCCCTTCTGTTAGATGGTACAGCCGATACTCCCACTGACAGATCATTTCGCGGAACTGTCTTTCCGGTTTCTCATCCGTTGTGAAGTAATGAATCCTTTGGTAATAGAACACTTTGAGAAGCTGCTCGACCGAAATCCTCAAACAAGATTCATGAGTTTGTACTATGATTACATGACGCTGAAGGTTGGTCCTTCTTCATTAGTCTCCAATCGTGATTGCTTTCAAGCCTTCTATAGTTCCTCTGTAAATTTTGATCTGACCATGATTACCAATGGAATGACAACACTTCATGTTGATAAGTCCACGGTATTTTTACTGTGATTATTTGTGTTCCATTTTCAAACTACGTAGGGTAGAGCGCTACTTTGTCGTAATCGCCCATTTCCGTTCTATCGATCAGATAAGATCAATATTATCAATGATTTCACCGTGAACAAATCAATAATAGGTTTGTTCCGATGCGTTAGTTCATTAGCTACAACATAAATTATATTAGAGCGCATTGTATGAATATTTACGCTCTTTGTTCTCAAAACAAAAGAAGCGCTCCTAGCGAATCCTCTTTTTCTACGTTTATCCGTAGGACGAAGAAAATCTTTTGGCGTTTCAATGCGTTAGGACGGAATTGAAACTCATAGGGGAAACGCTCCTATAGTTGCGGTACGTTAGAAGCGTTAGGTTCCGATAGTTGTGTACGGAGTCTCCATACACAACTATAGGAACCTAACGCTTCTAACGTACCGCAACTATAGGAGCGTTTACCCTAGGACGAATTTAGAATCAAGAAGCAGTATTAGGTTTTGAACAATATCTCAACAATTTGTGACTCTTTATCAAATCCACGTACGTATGCAAAGGTGAATAAATTTAGAAGTCATCTTTGACAGAAATATTCCATTTTCTATTCAAATCCGTTCATAAAAGAGAGGTAAAGCGCGGGTTGTACTTAGTAGGACGGAAATTAGATCATTAGATCGCTTTTTAATTCGTTTCTTGTTGCTCATTCGTTTGTTCATCTCATCGTTCTCTCCCCGTCGGTGAAGTAAAGTGCATAGATAGCGCCGATAGCGCATAAATCGCGTCGTGAGTGTTGTGCTTTTTGCTTTACATTGACACCATTGGCTTCTACCTACCACCTTCCCTGTGATTTCTATATGGGGGTACACTTTGTGAAAACCGAAAATGGAACATGTAACAAATTATGAAAGATTTTGAACGTTAATAACTCAACTGCCCCTGGTCCAATTTCAATAATTTTATCACCAATCGATCAGAAATATGGCTACGCATCGGTATCAATCCGAATGTTGATTTTCAACAAGAAACTATTGAAAAACTGGTAAATGTCCAGCATTGTCCAAAAGCGTTGAATTAACTAACAAATCCACCAATTACCAACATGCATATGCTGCTTCCCGAGCGCAGTCGTCAGAGAGTAGTAAGTAGACGAAACAAGTCGAAGTGGCATTCGCCTCCGATCCTCGGGCGCGTTTGAATAGGGAGGATGGAATTGCGTAATAGGTTGCACACTCATCGCCATATTCAGATCCACACGACCACACAAAATGCTCTCCAGAGTTGAACGACAAAGTCTATAAACGATTTCTTTAGGTTATCGTCAACTTTTTTTGGAAAGCTTTTTGAAATTCACATGGATTTCATGCATTACACATGTGATATATTTTTTGAGTGTTTCCAAGTTTGGTTACAAGATTACAACCAAGTACAACCATAGAGGTAACTCTAAGACCAGAAGATCCCGAAGAAACGAGTTCAACTTTTTGGCTCATCTCTGGTACTATCTTCGGTAACAAAGCTAATCGATTCACCCCTCGAAACATACAAAAATCTACTAACCCCTCATTTTATCTGTCAAACTTTCATAGCGAATCAAAACAAACATAGTGTAGTAGTAGAATTTCGACTAGAATGGGGTACGTTAGTCGATTTGCTTGGGACCAATAGGCTAGTCAAGTAGTGAGCCAATTTAAAATCGTTAGTTTCGTATTGATTGTTGGTACAACCCCATTGGGCTGTCCCTTGTAGTTTTTTTTTTCTGTGAAGCGACATCTGCTGGAAAAAAGAGGAACTTGCACTTTTGTCGATCTGCAGTGAAGTATACTTGCTGGCGATTTTTTTTTCCCGCTCCAACATCGTTAAGGATCGCATGTACCAGCTGCAAAAACGTGGTGTCTGATTTGGATCGAATTACTTGCCGCGGATATTGCGGTAATTCCTTCCATTTGATCTGCGTTAAGGTGAATTATTCGCTTCATGAGGCACTAGGAACCCACTGCCGTAATATTTTCTGGATGTGTGATGGTTGATCGGATGTGTTTTCCAATGAGCTTTTCCGGAAAATTACGTAAATTAAAAACATATTTTCAACAAAAATATGTATGATTAAATTAAATTCAAAAGCATGTTTATTTCGACAGTGAGCATGCATGAGGGCCTATACGCGATGATCGATTCTCTTCGTCGATTTTCTCTTTTGTTAATAACTCGCTAGATTTAACGTTTCTCGGTGCGTTTGCTGTTGCTTTTGATAGCCAATACAACATGTTACTACTCTGCATTGAACAAATTCTAGAAAATTGTTTCGCTTAGCTGTAGCAATGCAAAGAGAAAATCGATGAAGAGAATCGATCACCGCGTATTCGCCCTTATGCATGCTCACTGTCGATTTAAACAATACATAATCTGGGTAATCAATTTTTAGCGTGTCCTTTTTTCCTTCTTGTTTACATTCGGCAAACTTAACCGAAAACGGCCTGCAAGCGGTGAAACCGAAGTAGAGGGTCCGGAAACCAACGCAAGCAAGTGTTCCAAGCTCGACAAAACCGGTGGAACATCACAATATTAACGTCAATCCGTCGTTTCTGATGCCGACCCCCATATCATCCTCACCCCCCACCCGACGTCGAAAGAAAAACAGATCATCCCCGAACACTAAACTTAGAAAAAGGCCGGTATGAGGACCAGCGTCAGAAACGACAAAATGACGCTAATATCACAAAGTTTCACCGGTTTTAAAGAAATGGGTCGGATCAGACACCCACCCCGACGGCCCCCCGGATCCAAACATCCACAGACTTTCCATAATCGCAGGAATTTCCATTTATTTGCTATCCATTTTATTTTGATTTATTCAGCATTCAAATGCTAAAATAATTTCAATATATGTTTGTTTATTTTAAATAGCTGCGCCGGTGGTGTAGTGGTAAGCGTGACTGCCTCTCACCTCAGCAGGCCTGGGTTCAATCCCAGTTGGCGCCGCCGGGATGTTCTGAGGCATAACATCTCTGATCACGCCTTTCTTCGGAAGGGAAGTAAAGCCGTTGGTCCCCGGTTCATGGCGTCGGTAGCATTGGTGCTCAGCACGGAAAACAAGATCGACGGAATACAAATCCAAGGAAAATAAAGTTTATTTTAAACATGAAAAGCATGTTTAAAATAAACATATTAATTTTTGATCGCATATAGTTTTCAAATAAATCAAAAATATTCACGTTTATTTTCAACACGAATATTTTTAAAATAAACGTAACATTATTTTTGTTTTAAACATTATTATCAATGGTTTCAAACATAGAATACGTTTGAAATCAACCTAGTTTATGTTTGTGGCCAGAACAAACTGAGTTTACGTTTAAATTTACCTCAAATATTTTTGTTTCGACGGTAAATTTTTCTGCGTGTACATATTTTTAAGCCCCTCGAGACCCTATTCAAAACACGAGGTTTTTCTCATGAAAAAAGCAGTATGAAATGATAACCTCATTATATAAATTGTGTGAAATTCCCTTATGTGATTACTAATATATTATATCGCTTCATCAGCAATCCATATGCTCTAATAATCTCACGCTAGCGTGTCAATCAATGTAAGTGTAAAATGGTTTGGTTTAGTAAGTATCCCCAATATTATGTAATACCCCGTACAGACTATGGCTTAAATATTAAGTGCCATAAATACCTTAAAAAAGCGTTGTTTAAAATTTTCCATTGGTAATCACATATTTTAACACACTTTTATGTGGATAGACATGGATTAAACGTGATCCTTATTCATGTATACGATCATTTCCAAATGAACTCCTAATAGTTACATTGCATTTACTTATTTTGAGATTTATGGGCAAATGTATTTTTTTGGCCCAAAGTCAATGGTCCAGTTTTTATAGATTTTTAGTAAAAAGAGATTTTGATTTAAATCAACCATCTCTTCAACAGTTGTAAATATATTATTGATGAATACATGCTTAAAACTAATTTCCTCGCTAAAATGTGAATTTGATAAGGAACGGAACTTAAAATTGTGTGTTTTTGGCCTAATTTACCCTGCAACTCACGGTACTATCTTCTTTTTTGCGCGTTCATCAAGTGCAGTTATCTATCATGTAGCATATACTTGCCGTCTCTTTTGTTCTTTCAGTCCTCCTGGTAGCAGTTAGTGGGACACCACACTCGACATAGGAATTGGCGTTGACGAGAGCTCTGTAACTCTTTACTCCTATCATGAAAAGCAAATTAGTGGCGCCTTGTTGCCAGTTTTCCCAGACTTTGCGATACGTTGCGTGTGTGATAATAATTTTTGCATTCCTTTGCTTAATGCCTTTGATGTTTTGATCGAATAATTCAATGAAACAATTAAATAAATGTTGTCATGTTACTTTGACATGTAACATTTGTATGCTCATCAGTACATAGTGGCTTTAGCAGTTTTTAATCCAAGGTTAGTTGTGTACTAGGATTTAATAGTTTTCTTTCAATCTGGCATTGCTGGTACTGGTATAATTGACAACAAGAATCGTACAGTACTATCCTAATATTTTGATCATGTGAATCAAATGAAAACTTTACCGTTTTATTAGAGTACGTTTGATTTATTTTACTAAAGATTGCTAGTATTGAATAGCCAAACGCAACAGATTATAATTATGTTATGCATGCACAACTTATTTGACACATGATCTTAATTAGCATATTTGTAAAGCATTAGCTAATTTGTGAATTTTTTGAATTTAATGAATAAACATCAGTAGAAATTCAGCAAAAAAATATTTGAAATTATATATTGCACACAAGAGGGTGTCAATGCAGTCAGATTTTAGTTTTGTTTCAATAGTTAATATTTTTGGGCTATTTAACATGACGTAAATTACGAATAATACACGCAGTCGTGACCCGCAAATTATTAAACTTCCAACAGACGCGCTGGTGCACTTAATGAACGCGCAAAAAAGAAGATAGTACCGTGAGTTGGAGGGTAAATTAGGCCAAAAACACACAATTTTAAGTTCCGTTCCTTATCAAATTCACATTTTAGCGAGGAAATTAGTTTTAAGCATGTATTCATCAATAATATATTTACAACTGTTGAAGAGATGGTTGATTTAAATCAAAATCTCTTTTTACTAAAAATCTATAAAAACTGGACCATTGACTTTGGGCCAAAAAAATACATTTGCCCATAAATCTCAAAATAAGTAAATGCAATGTAACTATTAGGAGTTCATTTGGAAATGATCGTATACATGAATAAGGATCACGTTTAATCCATGTCTATCCACATAAAAGTGTGTTAAAATATGTGATTACCAATGGAAAATTTTAAACAACGCTTTTTTAAGGTATTTATGGCACTTAACTTTTGAACACTATTTAAACAAAACTTTACCCCAGGAGTGCAAGCAACATGATTTAGTCATCCATTTTTCCAAAGCATCTGTGGATTAGGGTTAGTAAGCCTCTCATCTCGGTTGTTCGGGGTTCAATCCCAATGTTATCGGTTACTTTTGGTTTGATTAAAGTTAGTAATGCATCCGGTTTTGTCACATATCAAGTTTCTTTTATATCACTGATGATGTTTTTGGATTGTTTTATAGTGGCACCGTGATTGCCTCTCACCTCAAAAATCCTGGGTTCAAGCCCAGTCGACGCCACCGGATTTTCTAAGGCATAACATCCCTGATCACGCCTTCCTTCGAAAAGGAAGTAAAGCCGTTGGTCCCCGGTCCATGAGATGATGGGTCGGAATCAACGGAAAAGAAATCAAAGGAAAAAAAGTGTCTTATAATTAAGTGAAATTATCTCATAAATTCATAAAAATATAATTTGAAAAATGTTTTCCATGAAAATTTTCACGATGGAGAAAAATTGCTAAGAAAAACCGAAAGAACCATTTTCTAAGTAATCAAATTTTTTCAATATATTTTTCGAAGGATAAGTGTCCCAGGTTTTAACCCTAGTTGTCATCTAATTGGCGCTATCCTGAATTTCAGATTTTTTCATTCATTATATTATTTATTTCGTTACAATATTAGAGCACAACACAGGAGCATTAGTTTTAAAACTGGCACACTTACCCTACTTGAAGATTTCTTATCGTTCACTGGTGAAAATTTCAGAATGGATTCCCTTATCTTTTTTGTGTTAAGATCGAAAATCTAACAAATTGAAAATTTGAATATAAATCATTATTTTTAAAATTGCAAAGCAAGTGATGAATGTAAAAATCAGTAAAATTGTGGGCAAAGTTTCTAAAAAATTCTGAGACTCCTCTTTAGCACAAACCTGCAGACAGATCTTTTGAACCATATCATTTTTTTCCGCGCACGGACTTTAAACTTTTACGTTGCTTTTTCGTTGTTGTGTAGTTGAATTGAACAAAAAAAATACACCAATTGCTTGACCATGAATGGTTAAATGGCGGAGGCATAGAACCTTATTATTATCATACATAGTCAGAACAGCAAGTAGCATAGTTGTACATACATACATAGTTGTTACATAAACAAATTTGCAATCACCATATTTAAAAACGGGACATTTCACCAACATCCCATCAAATATGTTTATAATTGGTTCAAACAAATTGTAATACTAATAGTGATTTTATGCAAAACAATGTAATACCCCATTCACGTATTCAAACATTGGCCAAGCATTGAAAAAAAAACGAAAATTTAATTTTTGCATGTTCAAACAATTAGGAGCGTACTGTAAGCAAAATGTTTTAACGGTTATTATACCAATTTATACAAGATTTAAAATCATCATGTGCACTGCGAAATGAAAATAGAAAGGAATAGCAAAAATTACAAGGAAAGCATGAACTCAGTTTTAGATTAAACCGTTTGCTCTGAGTTACCTATCTGTTCTGTGGTAGCATCATAGCATAGCTACGATATAAACTGTAAAATAACAACTATTGATGTTAATAAACATGTTTATGGACCTTTCAATCTGTTGTTAAAAACTTTCGAGACATATTTAAAGGCATATAAAATCGAGTATAAAATGAAAATGGAAGCTTTAATATTAAACATACTTGTTTTTGATTAAAAATCGTTCAAGTATCACCTCGACAGTCCTACATTTTTAGTTTGACATTTCTACAATTCGGTTTAAAAGTTCCGACTTTTAAAAATATGAATAAGTGACGTTTTTGATTTAAGAACGTGGAAGCTTTTACTTTAAAATGTTTCCGCTTTCTACCAAAAAGAACCAATGCAAACTTTTAATTTCGCCAACGACTTTTTTAATTTTGCTAATGAATTTTCTTTCACACAAAAAACAAAAACTGTATCGGTAACAATATTAACCTTTCAATTTAAAAGTATCAAAAAAATCGTTATTCTAACTACGAAAATGTTTGATACAACAAGGTTGTTTTTAATTCAAAAGTGATTGTTTTAATTTTAACTTGTAGTTTTAAAAGCGCAGATTTTCAAATTGAAAATTGTTTAACTGTCAAAATTACTTTTCATGTGTTGATTTCTACCCATTTTTGGGTAGTTTTAGGATAGCGTGAGCAAACAAAAAGAAAAACGCGCAAAACGGGAGCTACATAAACTTCAGTTTTTTTTAACTTGTACTAGAAAGTGTGAAGATTTGGTCTGTAACGCTGTAACTGCTTGCAAATTAGAACCCATGTACTTCTGCACTGGCGGAGTGTGCCATACGGCCGAAAAAGAGATTTTTTTCATTTCAGTTGCAGCTGCTTGACATTGTAGTTTGGGAGAGCAATTTTTTATTAAACCGTAAGTAATTTTTGAAATCAGATAATTTGCATAATTGAATTACTGATTATTGCTTATACGCAGGTATCATTAATTTAGCTGAGAGGGAATCCGGCCAACGTTGATCCTTTTCCGGGCGAATCAATCCGGTAATTTGAAATTCTATTCCGTGGAACAAATAATATTTATTGATTGCTTTTGAAATTGTAGGATGAGAAACACGCTTGGACCAGTAATTTGCGGAAAATGGCATCCTCAGGCAGTGGCGAATCGCCAGTAGGCCACGAGCATCAATCATACACTGTCTATCGGAGACATTTCGTAGCCTACAGCGGTGCAAGATGTTAGAGAAGGCCCTAGCAGCAGCAGGTTTAGCTGACGGACGCCGAGAGAAGTGCCCTCAATCAGTACTACAAGGATCTCAAGTGAAAAATGTCGATCCATACCAGCCTGCTGTCTAAAAAAACTGCCTACCCAATCCGACGAATATGCAGTGCGGAACCAGACAATGATATCAAATTGTGAATAAAAAATAGAGAAATAAATGAATTTGTAATTTTTAATTAAAAGGATGTTACTATATTGAATGTACTACTTTTGAAATAAAAATATTTAATTTGCATTAAAAATAACAATTATTGTCATTTAAAGTATACCGTACTTTCATGTCAAAAGTTTGTTTTGAATTAAGAGTAATACGCTTTTAATTTCAACCATGCCACGCTTTTAATTTGACAGTAGAACAATTTATTTTGAAAGTTTAAACTTTTAAAAGTCATGAGCGGGCAACTTTTAAACTGACAGTTGACGAACTTTCGATTTAAAAGCTAACCGCTTTCTACCAAAAAGAACCTACGCAAACTTTTAATTTCACCGATGCTTTTTTTAATTTTACTAACGATTTTTCTTTGTGTGTATGTATGAGTGCTCATTGCCTATTTTACATGATATAAGCCATAGCATAGAGGTACACGAAACGAAAATCAATTATTTTATTCATGCGTTTCACTTATACATTTTTGCCAAAAAATCAGCCTTATACCAACAATCAATACGAAACTAACGATTTTAAATTGGCTCACCACTTTAGTAGCCTATTGGTCCCAAGCAAACGATTAACGTACCCTATTCTAGTTGAAATTCTATTACTACACTATGTTTGTTTTGATTCGCTATGAAATTTTGACAGATAACATCAGGGGTGTGTGGATTCATTCAGAACATGCAGGGGTGAGTGAAATAGCTTGGGACTGCTTGGGACCGTTGTTCTGGTACTGAGTAAGCCAAAAATAATAATGATTTTCTTCGGGACCCAGTGGTCTTAGAGTTACCTCTATGCTTATACCATAGAGGTAACTCTAAGACCACTGGGTCCCGAAGAAAATCATTATTATTTTTGGCTCACTCAGTACCAGAACAACGGTCCCAAGCAGTCCCAAGCTATTTCACTCACCCCTGCATGTTCTGCATGAATCCACACACCCCTGATGTTATCTGTCAAACTTTCATAGCGAATCAAAACAAACATAGTGTAGTAATAGAATTTCAACTAGAATAGGGTACGTTAATCGTTTGCTTGGGACCAATAGGCTACCCGAATAGAAATTGTAATGTAGGAAACATCAGCAGACATCTTCAATACATTAAATTTTAATGTGTATTGCTGTACCCTTAATGTATTCAGACTTCAGTGTGACATCCAAGTACATAAAATACATTAGCCTCAAACGTTACATCAGAATCAAACGTCTTGACGATGTAAAATTTGACATCAGAATACATCCAATGACAACAGAACCTAACGTTACATTAGAATCAAACTTCATCACGATGTAAATTGTTGTCCTTCGGTCCCTCGCCGCATGCAAAGTTTGTTTTGTCCTGAGTCAGCACTACACGGCGAATGAGAACACCCAAATTTGAGTTTAGTTCACTCATAAATCGCAAAAAGTACAGGAACGCAGTTTTGAGTTAATTTCCCTCTGTATTTCCAGGTTTTCCAGGTTTTTCCAGTAAAATTTTTCCGAATATAAGAAAAGTAAAGATTGGATTCTGTGGATTTTCGTCAATCCTAATTTTCCGGAAGATTTTTGAAGTTTTCCACCGGAAAACATGAGGCAAATCTCGAGGCAAATTTACTCATCGCTGCGTTCCTGCATGTTTTGCGATTTTGAGTACACTGTATTCAAATTTGGGTTGATCACATTGGCCGTGTACAGTTTTTTTTTCGCGGTGTCCGTCGCGAGTTTTGGTGGCGATTCGGTGTCCGACGTTGCGGCAAATCCTTTGGTTTGTTTTTTCCGTCGATCTTGTTTTCCGTGCTGAGCACCAATGCTACCGACGTGCCAGGAAGGCAGCTCCCACACCTGGACCCCCGCCAGTTTCGAAGATTGCGAGTCCCGCGATCGCCCTTGGAAAAGGAAGGCTGTTTGTCAGGTAAGTAAATGTAAATTAATGTACTGTAATTATGTTTTTTTTAGGAAAGTGCACCAGTGCGAAGCCGGATCCCGGTAGGGAGTCCGAAGCTGGATCCCGGCGGGGAATTTGAAGCCGGATCTCTTTGCAGGTTAGTGAATGTGTTTATTGTTTTTTTTATTTGATTGACGAATAAATAAATAAATAGGGAGAGGAGGGGCATACTGAGCATCCCGCAGTTTGGCTTTGGATCTCCAGCTGCATGAAACAAATCAACTGGTAGTAGGTTCAATATCATTATGATATTGATCCTACCACCAACCATTTTTTTTTCCGAACAGCCGGAAGTTCAAGCTGGATGCTCACTATGCCCCACCTGTTCACTATGCCCCTCTTACCCCTACTAAAAGCTAAAATAAAGTGGAAGATGACGGGTTCCATAGGCGGATCCCGATGACGGGTTCCGTAGACGGATCCCGATGACGGGTTCCGTAGACGGATCCCGATGACGGGTTCCGTAGACGGATCCCGATGACGGGTTCCGTAGACGGATCCCGATGGGGATTTCGTAGACGGATTCCGATGGGGAAACCGAATACGGATCCCGATGGGGAAACCGAATACGCATCCCGATGGGGATTCCGTAGACGGATCCCGATGGGGATTTCGTAGACGGATTCCGATGGGGAAACCGAATACGAATCCCGATGGGGAAACCGAATACGAATCCCGATGGGGAAACCGAATACGAATCCCGATGGGGAAACCGAATACGGATCCCGATGGGGAAACCGAATACGGATCCCGATGGGGAAACCGAGTACGGGTCCCAATAGGGAAACCGAATACGGATCCCGATGGGGAAACCGAATACGGATCCCGATGGGGAAACCGAATACGGATCCCGATGGGGATACCGAATACGGAGCCCGATGGGGAAACCGAATACGGGTCCCAATGGGGAAACCGAATACGGATCCCGATGGGGAAACCGAATACGGATCCCGATGGGCAAACCGAATACGGATCCCGATGGGGAAACCGAATACGCATCCCGATGGGGAAACCGAATACGGATCCCGATGGGGAAACCGAGTACGGGTCCCAATAGGGAAACCGAATACGGATCCCGATGGGGAAACCGAATACGGATCCCGATGGGGAAACCGAATACGGATCCCGATGGGGATACCGAATACGGAGCCCGATGGGGAAACCGAATACGGGTCCCAATGGGGAAACCGAATACGGATCCCGATGGGGAAACCGAATACGGATCCCGATGGGCAAACCGAATACGGATCCCGATGGGGAAACCGAATACGCATCCCAATAGGGATTCCGTAGACGGATCCCGATGGGGAAACCGAATACGGATCCCGATGGGGAAACCGAATACGGATCCCGATGGGGAAACCGAATACGCATCCCGATGGGGATTCCGTAGACGGATCCCGATGGGGATTTCGTAGACGGATTCCGATGGGGAAACCGAATACGAATCCCGATGGGGAAACCGAATACGAATCCCGATGGGGAAACCGAATACGAATCCCGATGGGGAAACCGAATACGGATCCCGATGGGGAAACCGAATACGGATCCCGATGGGGAAACCGAGTACGGGTCCCAATAGGGAAACCGAATACGGATCCCGATGGGGAAACCGAATACGGATCCCGATGGGGAAACCGAATACGCATCCCGATGGGGATTCCGTAGACGGATCCCGATGGGGATTTCGTAGACGGATTCCGATGGGGAAACCGAATACGAATCCCGATGGGGAAACCGAATACGAATCCCGATGGGGAAACCGAATACGAATCCCGATGGGGAAACCGAATACGGATCCCGATGGGGAAACCGAATACGGATCCCGATGGGGAAACCGAGTACGGGTCCCAATAGGGAAACCGAATACGGATCCCGATGGGGAAACCGAATACGGATCCCGATGGGGAAACCGAATACGGATCCCGATGGGGATACCGAATACGGAGCCCGATGGGGAAACCGAATACGGGTCCCAATGGGGAAACCGAATACGGATCCCGATGGGGAAACCGAATACGGATCCCGATGGGCAAACCGAATACGGATCCCGATGGGGAAACCCAATACGCATCCCAATAGGGATTCCGTAGACGGATTCCGATGGGGAAACCGAATACGGATCCCGATGGGGAAACCGAATACGGAGCCCGATGGGGAAACCGAATACGGATCCCGATGGGGAAACCGAATACGGATCCCGATGGGGAAACCGAATACGGATCCCGATGGGGAAACCGAATACGCATCCCAATTGGGATTCCGTAGACGGATCCCGATGGGGAAACCGAATACGGATCCCGATGGGGAAACCGAACACGGATCCCGATGGGGAAACCGAATACGCATCCCGATGGGGATTCCGTAGACGGATCCCGATGGGGATTTCGTAGACGGATTCCGATGGGGAAACCGAATACGAATCCCGATGGGGAAACCGAATACGGATCCCGATGGGGAAACCGAATACGGGTCCCAATGGGGAAACCGAATACGGATCCCGATGGGAATTTCGTAGACGGATTCCGATGGGGAAACCGAATACGAATCTCGATGGGGAAACCGAATACGGATCCCGATGGGGAAACCGAATACGGGTCCCAATGGGGAAACCTAATACGGATCCCGATGGGGAAACCGAATACGGATCCCGATGGGGAAACCGAATACGGATCCCGATGGGGAAACCGAATACGGGTCCCAATGGGGAAACCGAATACGCATCCCAATGGGGATTCCGTAGACGGATCCCGATGGGGAAACCGAATACGGATCCCGATGGGGAAACCGAATACGGATCCCGATAACTCAAATCTTCTAAATATTAATTTCTTTAAATTAAATCAAGAATTTTATTATTCTCTTCCGCAATCGTGGGGATGGGAGTGATAGGGCTGCAGATAGCAGAGGTGGGGGACTTGGTGACTAATCCGATGAAACTGTTACTTCTTGAAGCTAATCTTTTTCGTGTTTCTTTCATTCTCTTTTCGCACTATGCATATGACACCATCTATGTACATTGATATCTACATATCTACATTGATCCTACATTGATTCAATGATGTGTGGAGAGCTCATTCCGAATGATCAGTGGACCAGCCTCATCCTAGATGACCATGGCAATGCAAGAAAATTAGTTTTCATTGAAGGAAGTATCACAACACAGGTAACTGCTATTAAATATTTTTGCAGACAATGACAGATGGTGAACATGACGATCCAGTTATGCTGTTATATAGTACTATACGTACATTTAAAATTAACCATCAATCGCAGAAACTATACGAATTATCGCGTATCTCTGTTGTTCATTACATATCAAGTGAAAACCTAATCATATGTTGTCGTGGAATGTTGTGGTTTTAAGATGCTCGATAACCCTGGAGGGACCGTTTTTACTTACCGAGCAGAAAATCATGGGTTTGAACCCAAGCCCTCCCACAACAAAATAAACCGCCATCGCTAGTCTAAAGCGCCGTAATAATAAAAAAAATTACATGTATGTTTAAATAATTTTTAATTTTTAATATAAATGAATATTTAGTATTAAATAATAACAAAATATTTCGTTGATTTACGCCAGTATTTTTTCTGCATGTTCAATAAAATTAGCCGATTATTGTAAACGTTACAACAGACTGTACACTGATAAAATTTCAAAGATTGTTTTTATGTATACCATTTTTGCAATACAAATTATATCTACAAAGCAAAAAAAAAATGTTATATCGATCAATGTAATTCAAGCTGATGTTTGAAATAATGATGTAATAACACAGTCCGCATCGTGCTCTCTTGCCGTGCGGATCTATTTGCTTTTTGCTTAAGGAAGTGTTACTACTACCTAAAGCTACAACAAATTTAAACAGCACTTTTCAGTGCTCAACCTGTAAAAATTTTCTACCTTTTTCAACTCCTCTTATTCCTCTTCGATCCTTGTTTGGACCCTACCCGAGGTAATCCTTCTTGGATATCGATTTGGAAAATTCCTCTTCGATCCTTCAGATTCTTATAGTAATCTGCTTGGAAGTCGATTTGGATAAAAAATTTACTGCCGCCATGGCGCCTAAACGCAAAAGAAAGGGGCAAACTCTTGACCCCCCTTCTGATGAAATTAATTTGAGTAATCAATTTGATTTGCTCACGGATGATGAGAATGATCCATCATCCAAGAAAAATTCTAGTAAACTTTCCCGGCTTAATGCCAAGAAGGAAAAGATTCCCCCTATTGTGATAACCACTACCGATTTCCATGCTCTTCGCATGGAACTTTTGAATTTCGTGAAAGTTAAGTTTTCACTACAAATTGGACGTCGGGGTGAATGCCGTGTATTGGCTGAAACCTTGGACGGATTTAAATGTCTTCTCAAGTATCTTACTGAGAAGAAGCACAAATTTTTTACTTACGACACCAAAACTGAACGTGTGTTCAAGGTTGTCATGAAAGGACTGCCCAGTGGTGAATCCCTGGATCAGATCAAAGATGAACTGGCAAAATTACTTGGAGTTGTGCCACTCCAAGTAATCAAAATGAAAATGAAATCCCGTCCTGGCGATTCGCGCAACGGGATTTCTAATGATTTTTATTTAGTTCACTTCAAGTCTAGTGAACTAAACAACCTTAAGGCCTTAGAAAAAGCTAGCCTTATGCTCCATGTCCGAGTGAAGTGGGAACACTTCAGGAAGACTGGAGGAAATTTTCAAAACCTCACTCAGTGCCGTAAGTGCCAGGGATGGGGTCACGGAACTAAAAATTGCTACATGCCAGCTAAATGCATGAATTGTGGTGATTCCTCTCACGCAAAGGACGACTGTCCTGTGAAGGAAGATCCTAAGAAATTTAAATGTTCAAATTGTGGTGAAAACCACAAATCCAATTTTTGGGAATGTAAGACTCGCAAAGCGATCCTACAATCTCGTTCTAACCGACAGGTAGGAAACGCTCCACGTTTCCGACCAGGTATAAATTCCTCTGCTGTTAACAACGGTCAGCGAGGAACAAATTCTACATTCGTACCCGTAGGTACAAATATCACCCCTGCTTCAAATGTTTCATCTGTACCTACTCCCCTCGCTGCTAACAATGTTCAGCGAGTTAATGGAGCTACCTATGCTGCTATTGCAGCGGGTAGAAATCAAAATACTAACCAACGTTCTAACGGAAATTTTGACAATTTTGACTTAGGAAGCATTACTGCTCCTAAAATGGAATTTTTACAGAATTCATTAATTGACATGATTTCTGATATGCTTAAATCTAACTCCATGTTTGATGCTATTCAAACTGGAGTAAAATTTGCTAATAATATTGTCATGACTTTAAAATTCAGTAATGGATTTTAAAGCATTAAACATTTTAAATTGGAATGCTCGATCTCTTAAAGATAATGAAGACGAGCTATTTAATTTTTTGAGAGTTCATAACGTGCATATTGCCGTTATAACTGAAACTTTCCTTAAACCTGACCATAAGGTTAAGAAGGACGCAAATTACTTGATTTATAGAAATGATCGTCTTGATGGACCCTGTGGTGGCGTTGCCATCATTATTCATAGACGAATCAAGCATAAAATTCTTTCTTCATTTGAAACCAAAGTTTTTGAAACTTTGGGAGTTTCTGTTGAAACAAAATTTGGACAACTTACGTTTATAGCTGCCTATTTGCCATTCCAATGCGTAGGCCAGCAAAAGAATTTTCTCAAGGGTGACCTCCAGAAACTTACCCGTCATAGGTCTAAATTCTTCATTATTGGTGATTTTAATGCAAAACACCGCTCATGGAATAATGCTCAAAGCAATTCCAATGGTAATATTCTGTTTGATGATTGTTCTGCAGGTTATTACACTATTCAATATCCAAACAGCCCAACATGCTTTTCTTCTGCAAGAAATCCCTCAACTATTGATTTGGTCTTAACTGATTCATGTCATCTTTGTAGCCAATTGGTTACCCATGCTGACTTCGGTTCTGATCACCTTCCAGTAACTTTTGAAATATCCCAAGAAATAATTTCTAATCCCAACAGCTTTACTTTCAATTACCATAGAGCTGATTGGGAGCAATATCGAACATTTATGGAATATAACTTCGATCCAAACATTCCTTTGCAAACCAAAGATGAAATTAATTATGCTCTTGAATCTCTGACTACTTCTATAGTTGAAGCAAGAGCAGCCTCAGTACCAAAATGCGAGGTTAAGTTCGATTCAATTATAATAGACGATGATCTTCAGCTCTTGATCCGTCTTAAAAATGTCCGCAGGAGACAATTTCAAAGAACACGCGATCCTGCCATGAAAGTTATCTGGCGGGATTTGCAAAAACAAATTAAAAAGCGATTCTCTGCCCTGAGGAACAAAACTTTTGAAAATAATGTTTCTAAATTAGACCCGAGTTCCAAACCCTTTTGGAAACTCACAAAAATTTTGAAAAAACCTCAAAAGCCAATTCCAGCGCTTAAAGAAGGTGGTAAAATTTTGATCACAAATTTGGAAAAAGCTCAGAAACTTGCTAAGCAATTCGAGAGTTCCCATAATTTCAGTTTGGGTCTTACTAGTCCTATTGAGAATCAGGTTGCTCGGGATTTTCGGAATATTTTCTCTCGGGAAAATATTTTTGATGATTCCTGGGGGACTGATTTGGACGAAGTAAGGTCTATAACTAAAAAGTTTCAAAATATGAAAGCTCCAGGTGATGATGGAATTTTCTATATCCTCATCAAAAAACTCCCAGAGAGTACCTTGTCTTTCCTGGTAAAATTATTTAACAGATGTTTCCATTTGGCATACTTTCCTGATAAATGGAAAAATGCAAAAGTTGTTCCAATTTTGAAGCCGGATAAAAATCCAGCTGAAGCTTCTAGCTACCGTCCAATAAGTTTGCTTTCTTCAATAAGTAAACTTTTTGAAAAAATAATTTTGAATAGAATGATGCTTCACATCAATACGAACTCAATTTTTGCAGATGAGCAGTTTGGATTTCGCCATGGGCATTCAACTACTCATCAACTCTTGAGAGTTACCAATTTAATTCGTTCAAACAAATCTGAAGGCCACTCAACTGGAGTTGCTCTTCTAGACATAAAAAAAAGCATTCGACAGTGTTTGGCATGAAGGTTTGATTGCTAAATTGAAAAAGTTTAATTTTCCACTTTACATTATGAAATTAGTTCAAAATTATTTAACTGACAGAACTCTGCAGGTAAATTATCAAAATTCCAAATCTAATCGACTACCTGTTAGAGCAGGAGTTCCTCAGGGTAGCATTCTTGGGCCTATATTGTATAACATTTTCACTTCGGACCTCCCTGATTTGCCTCAGGGTTGCCACAAATCTTTGTTCGCTGATGACACAGGCATTTCCGCTAAAGGAAAAAGTCTTCGTGTTATTTGCAGCAGACTTCAGAAAAGTTTAGATATTTTCTCTTCTTATTTACAAAAATGGAAGATTTCTCCCAACGCTTCCAAAACTCAACTTATAATATTTCCACATAAGCCCAGGGCTTCCTTTTTGAAACCTAGTAGTAGTCACATAGTCACTATGAACGGAGTTCCAATTTCCTGGTCAAACCAAGTGAAATATCTTGGATTAATACTTGACCAAAAATTAACTTTTAAAGATCACATTGAGGGCATTCAAGCCAAATGTAACAAATATATAAAATGTTTGTATCCTCTTATAAACAGGAAATCCAAACTTTGCCTGACGAATAAACTTCTAATATTTAAACAAGTTTTTAGACCGGCCATGCTTTACGCTGTGCCAATATGGTCTAGTTGTTGCACTACCAGGAAAAAAGCACTTCAAAGGATTCAGAACAAAATTCTGAAGATGATTTTGAAGTTGCCTCCCTGGTACAGTACTACCGAAGTACATAGAATTTCGAATGTTGAGACTTTAGCACAAATGTCCAACAAAATAATTAATAATTTCCGGCAAAAATCGTTACAATCCTCAATTGCAACGATTAATTCCCTTTATACTTAGATAAGATTTAGTTTTAGTTATTTAGTTTTAAGCTATCAATTGTTATACTGACATGCAGGTTTAAAAAACCTGTTTAAAATACTGAATTGCCAAGACAGGAACAATGTAAAAACACTTAGATATATATCATAACAATTAAGGCTGGTAAGTTACTGTAGTAACTGGAGCACCTAGGTTAAAAATGAAATGTAATTTATTTTGAATTTGGAACAAATAAAGAGTTAAAAAAAAAAAAAAAAAAAAAAAAAAAAAAAAAAAAAAAAAATGATGTAATAGCAAAAAACAGATACAATATAACATAAATGGATGTAATTTTGTTCGCAAAATCGATGTACATCGTACAACGTTGTATTACACAACCGATGGATTGACCTGGTTGCAGCAGTTTGGATGTAATATTCAACAACTTTTTTTCTGTGTATGTATCGGACACATACTGAATATGTGTACACATAAAAGCCATGTGTAACCACGCATACTATTCATTTGACTGTGTGCTTCTGGGTGAATTCTGTTTATGTGTCACATATAAATCATGTGGAATTTTACATGGAAATTCGTGTGGAATTCTATTAGCACAAACGAAGTGACAGACGGAGCGGCTCAAAATTTGATTTGACGCACTTACGTTTGAAATTTCCGAGTGTACCTCACGGCAACACTATCTACTCATATGTACTAGCTTAAAGTATATAGTTGATGCTATTGGCCTTGACGGCGAATCTATAGCTCTTTACTCCTATGGTAAAATCCGTAAGCAAACGTCAGACTGTGCGTGAAATTTACTTTCAAAAACGAATAGGTTCGTAAGTGGTGCTGGTGCTGAAGAGTATGAACTGCTGTTGGATGATCAGATTGATTTCGTCCGAGCACTCCGACTGGATGGAACTAAAGAAAAGGACCGGAAAGCACCGGTATCTGAGGCGGAAAGGAAGAAGATGGACATTGAGGAAACGAAGAAATCACTTCCAGTTTTTCCATTCAAGGAGGATCTCATAGCCGCTATAAAAGAACACCAGATTCTTATTATCGAAGGAGAAACGGGTTCGGGAAAAACGACACAGATTCCACAGTATCTCTATGAAGCTGGGTTTACAAACGACGGCAAGAAGATTGGATGTACTCAGCCTCGTCGCGTGGCAGCGATGTCGGTGGCGGCACGTGTTGCACAGGAAATGGGCGTCAAGTTGGGCAACGAAGTTGGTTATAGTATTCGTTTCGAGGATTGCACATCCGAGCGGACTGTCATTAAATACATGACAGATGGTACGTTGCACAGGGAGTTTCTTTCGGAACCGGACCTAGCTTCGTATAGTGTGATGATTATCGATGAAGCTCACGAGCGTACGTTGCACACGGACATTCTGTTTGGATTGGTGAAGGACATTGCGCGGTTTCGGTTGGATTTGAAACTACTGATTTCCAGTGCCACGTTGGATGCGGAAAAGTTTTCGGATTTCTTCGATGATGCGAACATATTCCGTATTCCTGGTCGTCGTTTTCCGGTACGTAGTTAGATTTGACTTGCTTTGTGTTTTGCTGTAAAATCTAACTTTTTCTCTTCTAGGTTGATGTCTTCTACACCAAAGCACCGGAAGCAGATTATATCGATGCATGTGTGGTGTCGGTTCTACAGATTCATGCCACTCAGCCTCTTGGAGACATTCTTGTATTTTTAACTGGTAAGTGGGTCTATTTCTATGCGATGTTAAAAAATTACATTTTTTTTTTCGTTCCAGGACAAGAGGAAATCGAAGCCTGCCAGGAGATGCTCCAGGATCGCGTCAAGCGGTTGGGTTCCAAACTCAAGGAACTACTCATCCTTCCCATTTATGCCAATCTGCCGTCGGACATGCAGGCGAAAATTTTCGATCCAACTCCACCGAACGCCCGGAAAGTCGTACTGGCCACCAACATCGCCGAGACATCACTAACCATCGATAACATAATGTACGTGATCGATCCGGGCTTTGCAAAGCAAAATAATTTTAACTCCAGAACCGGGATGGAGACCCTGATGGTCGTGCCCATTTCGAAAGCGTCTGCCAATCAACGTGCAGGTCGAGCAGGGCGCGTTGCCCCTGGCAAGTGCTTTCGTCTGTACACAGCCTGGGCATACAAACACGAGCTGGAAGACAACACCGTCCCGGAAATTCAGCGCATAAACCTGGGCAATGCCGTGCTAATGCTCAAAGCTCTTGGAATCAACGATTTGCTTCATTTCGATTTCCTCGATCCTCCACCACATGAAACGTTGGTTTTGGCATTGGAGCAACTTTACGCCCTAGGAGCATTGAATCACCACAGTGAACTGACCAAACTTGGACGACGGATGGCGGAATTTGCGGTCGATCCCATGATGGCAAAAATGCTGCTTGCTAGTGAAAAGTACAAATGTTCCGAGGAGGTGGTGGCCATCGCTGCAATGCTATCGGTGAATGGAGCCATCTTCTACCGACCGAAAGATAAAATCATCCACGCAGATACGGCCCGGAAGAACTTCAACCACATGCACGGGGACCACTTGAGTTTGCTGCAGGTCTACAACCAATGGGCCGAATCGGACTACAGCACTCAGTGGTGTTACGAAAATTTCATTCAGTTCCGTTCGATGAAACGAGCTCGCGATGTCCGGGAGCAGCTGGTTGGGTTAATGCAGCGAGTCGAAATCGAAATGGTTTCCAGTCTGCCGGAAACGACCAACATCTGGAAGGCTATTACAGCCGGGTACTTTTATCACGTCGCTCGGCTCTCCAAGGGGGGGTCACTACAAAACGGCCAAGCACAATCAGACGGTGATGATCCATCCGAATTCGGCACTGTTCGAAGAACTGCCTCGTTGGGTGCTGTACCACGAGCTGGTGTTTACGACGAAGGAGTACATGCGGTCGGTGATTGAAATCGAAAGCAAGTGGCTGCTGGAGGCGGCACCGCATTACTACAAACCGAAGGAGCTCGAGGATTCCACCAATAAAAAGATGCCGAAAACGATCGGTCGGGCCACGCTGACCGAGGCGTAGGTTGTGATGAGACGGTTTGGGGTAATTCAAGAGCATTTTTCGCACTATGTATTCAACGGGAATTGTTGTTATTTGCGATGACATTATCCTACCTAGGGTGTTGGGTGTAAATTAGTGATCTTTAGGGACAAATAGGTGAAATATAAGGTTGCTGCAACCATGCTATATTGTATGTCAGTAGAGAGCTTCATAAGGCTAGCCCGTCTAATCCCAGTCGCGCTCCTTTCCGTTTCTTCTGGTCCGGTTAGGTGGATTAGGTATTCTCTGGCACGCCGTAGCCAACTGCAGGGCTGTTACAAGTGTCGCAAATTTTGTGCGGTTTTATAGCTTTTGAAATGCGGATTTTGCGGAAAGCTTATCGACATTGAACACATTTTTTTAAATGATATTTTAGCTTGCCCAACCAACTATTAATAACTTTACTGCTTTACTTCTTTATTAAATAATAGAAGGTCTTTCTAAACGTAGATTTTCCTGGAGTCTTCAAATAATTAGAATCGAAACTTAGTTGAATTAACCCTAAGTGGAACTAATCCGCGCCAAAGCAAATCTGAGATGGCAGTCCACGAATACCTCAGATTTGCGAATTTAGCGTAGTCGTAACAACGCCGTCCTTGACGGGAACTAACAAAGTTTATTCTATTTCAAACAATCGCTGATAGGAAGTTTTTTCGCCAAGTGAATGATGAAATACTCACAATGATTTCACTTTCTAAGATTTATTGCTGTCTCTAATAGCATATGTAGCAAAGCTATACATTATTTTTCTCTCGTCTAAATACCTACTTACTACCAAAAGTGGATGTGTTAATAACACAATCAATGATTAACAATTAAAAAAAAAAACCCTCACTGAATTCAACCATACACAGCAGAACATACAAAATCAAATCTCTCTTTAAAATATGCCCCGACCCGTCCGCTCTAATGCTGCGACCACTGAATCGACTTGATGTCGATACCTTCCTGGACCATCTCCCACAGCGGGGACATCTCTCGGAGTCGAGTCACGTGCTTGATGCACTTTTCAGCTATGTAGTCGATTTCCTCGATGGTGGTAAACCGTCCGATGCCAAAGCGAATCGAGCTGTGAGCCAGATCTTCGTCGGCACCAATCGCACGCAGCACATACGACGGTTCCAGCGAAGCCGAAGTGCAAGTCGACCCACTCGAGAGGGCAACGTCTTTCAGCGCCATCAACAGCGATTCACCCTCAACGTATGCAAACGACAGATTGATACATCCGGGATAAGAATGAACTGGATCGCCATTGCGGATGACTTTCGGTAGCGATGCGAAGATTTGGTCCATCAGGCGTTTCGAGAGGAACTCCATCCATTTGTGATCGTACTCCATTTCACGGCTAGCGATTTCACAGGCTTCCCCCAATCCAACGACCAGTGGAGTCGGAACGGTTCCACTTCGAATGCCACGCTCCTGGCCACCTCCGCTCTGAATGGCTTCCACACGAACTCGAGGACGAATGCGAGTTGAATGCGAGAGGCTCCCAAACATACAAACTTTGCTCTTTCATTATCACGACGTTCTTATGCATAATCTAGTGTGACGTAACGTTGGATCATGCGTAAGAACACCGTGAGAACGAAGGAGTCGACTACATTCTTTCTGCCGCACCTATAGTACCGCACACGGTTCCCGCGCTGACTGTTCCTTACTTTCTCACTCTAATCAAAATTTCCTTCGATGAGTGAGAAAACAGCACCCCGTCAACGCGAGTGAGAACGCGAGTTGCCAGATCATTGCACACAAAACCAACTTGAATTAATTCAAATCAAAAATACTAGCGAACCTGGCGGTGAGCGGCGGAAAGTGGCATAAAATTCTATTACAGAGAACCACCTTATTTTAATTAATTTCTTCGGAGAAAGTCGTCTGTAACTTCGTTTGTGCTATTAGTGTAGTGCCATTAATTTTCGTTTCGTGTGGAAAACCTGGAATTGGGTTGTATACACAGCAAAAAAAATGTAATATCGATCAACGTAATTCAAGCTGATGTATGAAATAATGATGTAATAGCAAAAAGCAGATACAATATTACATCAATAGATGTAATTTTGTTCGCAAAATCGATGTACATCGTACAACGTAATTAAAAATCGATGTACATCGTACAACGTAATTAATATTAATATTACACAACCGATGGAATGACCTCTGTGCAGCTGTTTGGATGTAATATTCAACAACTTTTTTTTCTGTGTAGGTTCGAAAAACAAACAAATTTTTATACATCATCTGAACCTCGATCTGAACGAGCTTCGTTTTTTTAGCACAAATGTATTTTTATTGTTCCCATAGACATTCATCTCGATTTGTAAACCAAGATACGAATTTGTGTTGAATAACTCTGTCGACATCAAAGCAGCCGGACATACTTGATCGGTATTTAATCCGAGGATAATACCGATTGGAGCTTACCGCCATAAGTGATTTAATGAATTCGCTGATTGCGACTCTCTGAAAACTAAATGCACAGGTTTAATACGTCAAACTCATCCTTTGCAACGTCCTCTTGTAACTTGAAAATACAAAATGTCATAATAACGTATAATGACTTCATAATTCCGAAAAAACATGTTTCCGGGCGGAATAAGTTTCATCAAGCCTTATGATGATACACAATATGGGTCACAAGTTTATATAAAATTTAAAGTGTGGTTCGCAATCAGGGAAAGACTGAGATTTAAGAAAGTTCAGTTATAATGTAAATTTTTCATAAATAATGCCAATTTAGAATTCTGTGCTCTAGGACTTTGTTTACCCCCCTGACGATAATAGGTTAAGGTATTGCCGAAGCCAACATATCCCCTATCTAATAACTATTTCTTCGAACTTTTAAGCAGTTTGGATAACAATTTGGCAAACGTATAAGATACTTACTTTACTTTTGCTGGTCCGACGTCCCTCAAGATTTGACCTGTATAACAAAGTTGCGCCAACTAACTCGGTCCCTGACTGCTTGTCTCCAATTTCTCGAGCATCCCACACTTCCTACATCTTGCTCCACTTGGTCTAACCACCTAGCACGCTGTACTTTTCTGCGTCTTGTACCGGCCGGATTTGAGGAAAACACCATTTTTGCGGGATTGTTGTCCGGCATTCCTAAGCACGCGTCGTTCGAAAACTCCCAGTGTTCCTCGAGCATTGTACATTGTCATATTTTTCATGCACAATAATTTTGTTTATTATATATTTGCAGTTCGTCAATTAGGTAGAAGACTGGTAGCCCAAAACTTTCCGCATTTGTGGATCATCCCGATCCACGTCCAAAGTGTCATGCATTATTGACAAATTGGCACAGCGGGTCGATTTAAAGGGAGATCTGGAGGCGCAGCGATCTTATTGTCATGATTGTCTGGTAGTTCACTCAAAAATGCTATAACAATCGCCAAGCTCGCTGTAATGTCACCAAGTGCCTCGTCACCCATGAATAGGCGTCTATGTCAGTGGTCTAACAACTCTTAGCGCGCTAATGGCATAGTTCCCCTGCCGCATAGAGAGTTGCCACAATGATATTAGGTTAGCTAAGGTCAGTTAACTGACTGGTGGGAAACGGGAGCTTAAGCAATGGCTATTCTGTATGCATTTAAGAGATAGTCTACCAGAATGGATGATTTTTTTTTGTACTATTTTATGTTTTCTGATGGTTTCGGTTATGCAAAACATGAGAATTAACTTTTCCAATGCTTCCAATTGTACAAAGCATTAGAGCTAGAAACATGATCTTGTAAACACTACACACCTTAACTGGTAGTTTGCTAAAAAAATGCTACAACAATCGTCAAGCTCGCTGTAATGTCACCAAGTGCCTCGTCACCTACAAATTGGCGCCTATGTCAGTGGTCTAATAACTCTTAGCGCGCTAATGGCATAGTTCCCCTGCCGCATAGAGAGTTGCCGCAATGATATTTGGTTAGCTAAGGTCAGTTATCTGACTGGTGGGAAACGGGAGCTTCAGCATTGACTATTATGTACGCATTTTTATGATGTTATCTAACAACAATGGTGTGTAGTGTTTACACGATCATGTTTCTAATTCTAATGTGTTGTAAATATAATTGAAAGCATTTGAAAAGTAAGATTCTAGTGTTTTGTATATCTAAAAACATTAGTAAACATCTACATTTGAAAACATTCAAACAACGTTTACTTTAAACGTTTTGTACATCTGAAAACATCAGAGAACAACAAACACGAAGTACAATTGAAAACATCCGAACAACGTTTAGTTGTTACGTTGTGTACATCCGAAAACATCCAAAAAACGTTTGGTTCTAGCAACGGGAAACATCTACGTTAGAAAACATCAGAATACATTTACATATAAAAACATCCGATCAACGTTTAGTTCTAACGTTTTTTACATCCGAAAACAACCGAAAAACGTTTGGTTCTAACATCAGGAAACATCTACATTAGAAAACATCAGAATACATTTACATATAAAAAACATCCGAACAACGTTTAGTTCTAACGTTATGTACATCCGAAAACATCCAAAAACGTTTGGTTCTAACATCAGGAAACATCTACATTAGAAAACATCAGAAAACGTTTACATTTAAAAACATCCGAACAACGTTTAGTTCTAACGTTTTTTACATCTCTGAAAACATCCTTAAAACGTTTGGTTCTAATGTCAAAAGATTGAAATTTTTGACGTCAGACCGACATTAGAATGGCAAAATTTTGTTCCAAAATTTCTGATGTATACACCATGTTACGTTGCTTAAATACAACTAAATCATAATGTTTTCTAATGTTTGACATCAGGCATACATTTGATTTCGATGCTGATGTAGACATCAAAATTAAACGTTGGGCTAATGTAAATTTCTATTCGGGATACTAAAGTGGTGAGCCAATTTAAAATCGTTAGTTTCGTATTGATTGTTGGTATTAGTGTGATGAGATCAAATTTGTTCGAGAAAAATCTCTTTTTTTTTTTATTGTTAAGATGCTTAACAACTCCCCTCTTTTACTGTAAATTTCTCAAAAACGATGATTTTTTATTGTTGTGAACCATGAATTTCGTTTTGATTTTATGGTAATGGACAAAAATGTCCAATGTTTTGACAATAAATATCATGGTTACAATGACAATGAAAATCATTGTATTTTTATTGAACTTTTTTTTTTACGGGCGATAAAGCCATAGTCTGTGGGGTATAAAACAAACTACACGGTGTTTCGCGAAAACCCATTGATGGGTATAAAAATACCCATTTCCGCTAAAAGTGCCCCTCCTCATTTAATGGGTAAACTATGGTTTACTCATAAATGGGTAAATGGGTGGTCTGTCAATAAATGGGTGTTTTTTCACCCATTTTCTTATATTGTGTTTACCGTAAAATGGGTGAAAAATACCCATTTTTACAAATGGAGAATGCAAGCGCTCGTTGATGTAAAAATGTTTCTAAAACATTGAAAATAAATGCAGGTGTTCCGCTCAAATTTTTCACGAAACATTATAATACAAATTATCAATTGTATTGACTTATCCGTAAGCCTCTCCAACGTTTTTGATTCTAACATTTTCCGGAGATCGTCTATTTTTGCCAAATATACTGCGGACAGTTAAGTAACTGTTTGCATTGAGGTTTGCATTCCCAACGAGCCGGTGACGGAAATGAGACGATAAAATTTCGAAGTGTTTTTTTCACCCATTAATGGGTAAAAAATATACCCATTATTCAGCCGTGAACTGATTCTTTAAATGGGTATTTTTTCACCCATTTTATGATTTCAAAATTCCCCCATTTTTTGACAGCTGCATACATGGTTTGAAAATGGGTATTTTTTTACCCATTAATGGGTTTTCACGAAACACCGTGTAGTAAAAAGTAAAGTCCTGCAGAGCTTTAGTAAAAAGGTCATTCAGCAGTGAAAAGGTTTGGAGTCGAGCTATATGGGTGTAATCAAGCAATTCGCTACCAACCTTTTAAAAGAGAAGCGAAAAATAATGACAGCAAGGGAGTAATCTCAGGAGTAATTTAATGATGGCCTCTTCGGTAGTGGATAAAATACAGTCTTGTTGTATCAGTTAAGGTGTGTTCGCAAATATAGTTCAGTCAACACTAGTTTTTGAAGGCTAGCTCATGATATTTGGCTAATATCTGTCATGTGATAAATGATATGTGCTTTCTATTTCTGTCACAAATTAGATATGTTACATGAAGTTTCATCGATAGGGACTTGTCTTATAATATAAATATTGCTAAAATTGAGTGTCACTGATCGCAAACAGAAAAATGTGGAACATGATGTGTGATGTTATGCCCACAATCTCGGAGGATAGCATCTCGCAGAGATCATCCCAATTCAGCGGCGAAGATGCAAACTTTGAACAGCTCATGGTATCGATGCTGGATGAACGAGATAAGCTGATGGACAGTCTCAGAGAAGCACAAGAGAGACTTGGAGAGACGGAAAACAAATTACAAGACATCGAAAAGGAAAGAGACAGTCTACATAGACAAATAGCTGCTAATTTACCTCAGGTTAGATTATAATTTTATTCAAATGTTCAATGAACAACCCACACAGTAGTGATTGTTGTTACAGAATTATGTCATGATCAGTTTACATTATAAACTATGCGTGATAGTGGTTGACCTGCCAAAAGTAGTGTTGATTGTCTACCGGCAAATAGATCAATATATTAAAGCAGATTTTGAAAATCAATAATAAACACAACTTAGCGATAAATCTAAAAAAAAGAGTTGTTCAATAGAGGTATAGAAGAAGAATAGAACTATTCTGATAAGGAAATATGTCTGGTACAAATCTGTCAAACTAAGATGTTTTACTAGTGTTTATATCAATACAAGCAAGCAAATATGCTCCATACATCGACACCAGCGCTATTCTCCCTCTATAGTATTGGCTCTATTAGTTTTCAACGTTAATAACTAGTTCACATTGCGTGAGTTTTCAAGAGAAGGATGTGACCACATTCACATTACTGTTAAATAAACAGCACTCTTACACTAACAAAATTCCACACATTTTTATTGACGAATTTCCATGTGAAATTCCACATGATTTTCATCTGACCAAACATAAACTGAATCCACCCAGAAGCACACATGAAATATATGAGTCAAATGAATAGTATGTGTGGTTACACATGGCTTTTATGTGTACACATATTAAGTATGTGTTCGACACATAGATATCATTTGTAGATCACATTGCAAAAAATCATGTGTGGGACACATAAATACAATATTTGAAACTTTTATTAGTGTAGCTATTCTTTTTTGCTTATGGTTTGTTATTGTTTTCGCAACGGATTACCGGACGGATGCAATGTGCGTGGGCCTTTTGGAGCCAAATGTATGCAAGGTAGGCGACGATTATTTGTTTGTGATAGGCACATGCCTGTCTTTAAAATGTTATGTGGTAAGAAAGAAGTAGGTCCAATTTTTACTTACTTTTTAATTGCTTGTTTGCCCATATTTTCATGAAAAATTTATAGAAAAATTACCTAAACATAAGTATAAAAGTAGGACCAGTGACTAAGTACATGAAAATTAAAAGTTTAGTTAAAAAATTTAGCGTAACTAATGACATAACATTCCAGTATAGAAGATGTGTATTTTTTTTTTAATCAAACGTATCATTCTCCGAGTTTAAAAAAAATTTCGGTCTTGGAACACGATTCTACGTTTTTTGATTGACGAATAAATAAATAAAATTTTGCTTACGTTCCACTTATAGTGGTAAGGTCCAACCGGTATTATTCTCAGATTAAATCACGAATGTCGGGCTATCTTGTTGTCGATGTCGATGTTGAACAATACGAGCCTCACAAACATTTGACTGATCCTCCAATCAGGGCCGGTATTCAAAGTTAATGCGAGTTAGAGGTTACCGTGAATAATGGTGGTAAGCTCCAACCGGTATTATCCTCGGATTAAATTCCAATCAAGAATGTCCGGCTGGTTGATGTCGACATCAGAGTTAATCAACACGACTCTATGAAGGACGGACAACCCGCAGGTAGGCGGAACCCGAGTAATAACGGAGGTTTTCGATAAGCTAAATAAAGTCGCGACCGAACTCAAGCGAAATGTGTTTATTTACATATATTCATAAGTACAGTGTGCAAAAAAAAAGAAAAAGATAGCACTCAAGATGCATTGCGACAAAGGTGGTACAAATTCATTTTCTCCGTAGTTCCCTTTTGTAGCAAGGTGTATCATACTCCATCATTCCTCCTGGATGAACACCGAGTCTAGGGTTTCAGTCCGACTTGATAAATGAACTTCTACAATCTCGCTTGGTTAGTGCATCAGCGACCATTTCGTTGGTCCGACAGTACACCAACTTGATATGACTTTCTGTTCAGACAGATCTCGTGTGTAGTGCTTCTTGGTGTCAATGTGTTTAACACGACCACTAGTTCTATCCGACGTCTCAAAACCTCGAATATGATCGTTGATTGTTCTTCGGGTATAGCCAGCTCTGATAATAGCCGCCTTAGCCAAACGGTTTCCTGGCAAGCTAGCGATAGAGCATTGTACTCGGCCTCAAGGGATGAAAGAGCCACAGAACTTTGACCCTTGCTCGCCTAGCCGCTTCCATAGAAAAAGATAAACCCGGTCGTAGACTTTATTGTCCGGCAATCTCCGGCCCAGTCAGAATCGGAGAAGACTTTGAGACACCATCCTTTACCTGTTCCGAATTTCAATCGCCAATCTCTCGTTGTGCTCAAATATTGCAGCACACGTTTCGCTGCACTGCAATCCTTACAACATGGTTCGCTGACTTTTCTCCCAAGCAATCTGACGCTCAAATACTAATCAGGTTGCGCGTTAACGGCCAAGTATAACAACACTCCTACGAGGCTTCGGTACAGCTTTGGATCATCCAACCGCTTAATGTCTTCGTTAGCTGACGTGTATCCAGGATCCATTGGAGTCTTGGATTGCCGACAGTTCTCCATGTTTTACTTACAAAGCAATGTTTCGATGTACGCTGACAACTTTAACGTGTAGAAGCATCCCTCTCTCCCAATCTCAAAGCTCAAAAAATGACGCACGGAGCCTAGCGAAGTAAGGTCGAATTTCTTGCGGAGACTATCATATACCTTGGCTATATCGGACTCACTTGCGCTGCCAATCAACAGGTCGTCAACGTAGACTAAAATGACGACAAACGGCTTCTCATATCGTATGTAGCGACATGGGTCTGCGGCGCTTGACTTGAACTTTAGCTCGGGGAGTACAGAGTGTAATGCTTTGTTCCAGCACCTTGCGGACTGGCGCAGCCCGTATATACTTTTACGAAGTCTACATACCTTTTGCTCGTGCCCCGGAACTGCAAAACCTGGAGGTTGCTGCATATACAGCTCTTCTTCGACGGTCCAGTTTAGGTAGGTCGTTCGAACATCGTACTGCTTCAGAAACAGCTGCTTCTTCCCTGCAACGGCAAACAGTGCACGCAACGTAGCTTGCCGCGTGACTGGTGCCTGCACCTCCGTGAAATCCACATTGAAACACTGTGAATATCCTTGTGCGACAATAGCGGCCTTACGCTTCACTATGCTGCCCGTCTCATCCCGCTTTAGTTTGAAATCCCATTTTGCACCAATAGCCTTCTTGCCCGGTGACAGATCCGATATTTCCCACGTACTGTTCACTTTGTGCGCTTCAATTTCTTCCCGCACACTCAATGCATCACGAAAGTCGCTTGGTTCTTCGCCATGTAGCACTTCTCCAACAATAAAGTCCTCATACCTGCTTGGTAACACAACACGCGTACGCTTATATTGGCGGTCCAACAATGATCCATCTGGCACTTCCAGTTCATCACGCAGTTCTTCAAAGCCAGGAAAGTCATTTTCAACCGTATCTTTTGCATCTATATACACCGATTGACGCTCTTCTTCCTGCGTCTTTCTATCTTCACTCTCCGTCACTGGATTATCCGGATCACTCCACTCATCTAGCTGCATATCCGGAAGCACTCTTGCTTCCTCGCGCTGCTCCGATCCTTTCGGGAATTCCAGAAACTCAGCATCTCGACTAACGACTATACGGTTGGTTTCGACATCAAGATGGCGATGGCAGCCTGAATAGCCCACGAGCACAAACCTCTTCGATCAAGGATCAAACTTCTTGCGGTTGGCGTCTGGTATATGAACATACGCTTCACATCCCAAGATTCAGAGATCCGTCAAGTTTGGTTTGTTGCCTGTCCACAACTCAAATGGCGTCCTATCAACAGCTCACCGAGTTCCACCCCTGCATTGTCGAGGCGCTCATATAAACACTCAATTTCATCGAGATGTTTCTCGACATCACCACCCTCGTACAAATTCTTTGAGCATAACTGCTGTAACAACATTGCCTGGCTACCGATGGTGGCCTTTTCATGGTACACTCGCAAATTTTCCCACATCTGGTGAGCCGTTTCACATTTCTTTACAAAGCGGAGTTGACTGTCCTCGACGAATAGAGCGATGGTAGCTCGCACTTTGATTTCATTTTTCTTCCACTGTGGAAATTCGTCATCGATCTCTTCCGGCTTCGGTTGACCGATCGTATCCAAATCCTCACATTACAGCAAAGATCGCATGCGGAACTTCCAAGAGGCATAATTTCCACTGCCGAGCTTAGCAAACGATGCTTTCCAGCCGTCGACCATATTGTCTTTTCACTTCCGCACTAGGTATCGTGCTGCAACAAATCTCTTCAGAAAGCATACACAGAAACTTCCTGGAATACCAGAACTCCACCGAAACACTTCACTACTTTACACTCTCGGATGACTGGGTCCATAACCTGAAGGACGGACAACCAGCAGGTAGGCTGAACCGGAGTAATAACGGAGGTTTTCGATAAGCTAAATAAAGACGCGACCGAACCAAAGAAGAATACTAAGATGAAATCAGTCTTGGGAAAACACCCACCGGCACTACGAGCCGTGCAAGAATATTGCTCCCCGTTCAAAGCTAACACGCACTCGGTTTCGGTACCTCCTGTCGGCTCGCCACCGATACGAACACGAAACCTGAACGCGGAGCCGGTTTATTCAGCTTGGTGCCGTGCTATGGTTATTCGGTGCGGCTCCGTGCCAGGGTTCGGTGCCAGACAGAATACCGTGCTTCTTTTTCTTCTTTTTCCATTATCGCAGTCTACCTGTAGCTAATTTTTTTTTTCATTTCTTTTCTGATTGACCTTTCCGGCGATACTGTACCTCTTTACTCCTATGGGGAAACCCCACAAACAACTGTAATTCTATGCGTGAAGCATGGCAGGCTGTTCCGTACTCTGTTGCTCAAATGAAAAATATCAAAGGGGCTGTTCATTAACTACGTATACAGTCTTTTGGGATTCTTGACCCCCCTGAAATTTTAAAATTTGTATGGACCGGTTCTTGTTCACCCAGGTCGAAAGAATCGGTATTAGCCTGTGTGTCCATCTACCGTTCTTTGCTGCATCCCACTCCTGCTACCACTTAGCTATCGACACCGTTCTCACCATTTTTCGTACTCATCTAGTTTCTCTCGTCATATTGCACTCGTAGTCCTCCACCAAGGTGATGCCGATTGGGATCATACCGGCGATAACGCATCTGCCTCCATCAAAATGGTTCTGTACGCACTCACGACTCGCATGGACATGAGCCGGAACGTACTGCTCAATTTCCTTTGGTTCTGCTTCGTTTTCAGCGCTTCAATCCAGGCTGGACCTCCGTACCTCAGTATCGATGAGGACACACTACCCAGAAGACGCCTCTTGTTGTTGTTTGGACCAGAATTGTTCGGCATGATTCTGGCTATTGCGTTGATGACCTTTGCCGCCTTCTCGCAAGCATATTCGATGTGGCTGTTAAAGCTTAGCCGGTCGTCGATCATCACTCCCAGATACTTAAGCACGCTCTTCGAAACAATGGTGTGCTCTCCAACGGTGATTTCTGCCCACTGCACTGCTTTGCAGTTACTGACCAACATCACTTCTGTTTTGTGGTGGGCTATCTGCAGCTTCGCTCCTTGCATCAAGTTACCAATCGTATCTATCGCCTCGGCCGCCAGCATTTCCACTTCTTCCAGCGTCTCACCGGTTACCGTCAAGACGACATCGTCCGCAAAGCCAACGATCTCAACTCCTTTGGGCAGCTTGAGCGTCAGCACGCCATTGCACATTCCGTTCCACAGCGTGGGACCTAGAATGGAGCCTTGTGGAACTTCCGCCGTGATTCTAAGCGATTTCTGCCCCGTGTCTGTCCGTCGTGTCTGGCGGTTTTCCGGGCTTCGGCAACAGCACAAGCTTTTGTACCTTCCACCTATCAGGGAACTGACCCTCGTTCAGACATTTCTGCAGCACCATCCTGAACATATCCGGGAACGTCTGGATCGCCGCCTTCAACGCCACGTTGGGAATTCCATCCGGGCCGGGAGCTTTATTCGCCTTCAACCCTTTCTCTGCTGCTATGAGTCCTCGTTGGAGACTTGTTCAACGTTGTCTTCATCTTCCTCGCTATATGGTGTAAGTGGCCATGTCGTTGGGTCATGCTGTGGGAAAACTGCCTTCACGATGACTTTCAGCTTGTTAGGACACATTTCAACCGGCATCGTTGGACCTCTGATCTTCGCCATCGCGACTCGGTATGCGCTGCCCCATGGATTGGCATCGGCATCGTGGCACAGCTTCTTGAAGCTGTTTGACTTGCTCAGCTTTATCTTTCGTTTCAGTGCAGCCCTGGCCTTTCGGAACACCACCCTGCGCTCCTCTCTGTCTGCTTCCGTTCTTGCTCTCTGAGCGCGCCTTCTGGCTAGAAGGTAAGTAGCACGGAGGGTGCTAATTTCCTCGTTCACCAGTAAGCTGGACGCCGCCTGTTCGTTGGCTCCAGTTTTCTCGGCATAGTTGTGTCACATGCCCTTGCTAATGATTCGGTCAACTCGTTCGCGCTTAGGCCCGGGACGCTGCTGAGCTTCGATGAAGAGATCCTTATTGAGTTCCTTCGCCTTCCGCTCGCTTACTTTCGTCCTCCACATTTCCAGCGGTGTTTGCCGATACTGTACCGGATCGCCTGATGGTCTCTATGGGTGTACTCTTCTTGCACTGTCCAGTGCATATTTGCCATTAGCGACGTACTGCAGAAACTGACACGTCGATAATGGATTCCCTACCATTTTTGCGGAAGGTGTGTGTGTGTGTGTGTGTGTGTGTGTGAGTGTGTGTGTGTGTGTGTGTGTGTGTGTGTGTGTGTGTGTGTGTGTGTGTGTATGTGTGTGTGTGTGTGTGTGTGTGTGTGTGTGTGTGTGTGTGTGTGTGTGTGTGTGTGTGTGTGTGTGTATGTGTGTGTGTGTGTGTGTGTGTGTGTGTGTGGGTGCGTGTGTGTGTATGTGTGTGTGTGTGTGCGCATGTGTGTGTATGTGTGTGTGCGTGTGTGTGTGTGTGTGCGTGTGTGTGTGTGTGTGTGTGTGTGTGTGTGTGTGTGTGTGTGTGTGTGTGTGTGTGTTTTTTATACTAAGGTTTAGGAAAGCTTCAAGAAGCCAGGCCTGTTGTGAAGTTGGAACGGTGTGGTATCCACTAGTTGCCTAGTGCAGCTCCACTAAAACCAATTCCTTACTCTCTGCTCTGCCTGGATCCCCCCGGGACCACTGTGAACCGACTACTTCGGGGGGTGGCTGTGCTCATGCACTTGTCGTACTCTCAGCGCTAGCTGGCGTTGCTAGATCGCTGTTCTTCTCTCCATTTACGCTGCAGCTCCGGCATAATATGCGTGACTGCCCTGCTGACGGCATTCCAAGTGCCCTCCTCTCGTCATATTTCAACGACGACACTCTCCACGTTAAGGACGGGCATCTCCGTTCGCACTGCCTCCAACCTTGGACAGTCGAAGACCACATGCTCCGGCGTTTCATCGACGTTGCCACACTCCGGACAGATGGGTGACGCTGCGTGTCCGAACCGATGCAAGTATTTCCTGAAGCAGCCGTGGCCAGACAGGAACTGCGTTAGGTGGAAATTGACTTCTCCGTGTTTTCTGTTCACCCAGGTCGAAAGAATCGGTATTAGTCTATGTGTCCATCTACCGTTCTCCGTCGTGTTCCACTGTTGCCACTTAGCCAATGACTCCACTCTCACAACTTTCCGTACTCTTCCGGCTTATTTCCGCCTGTAGCACTCGCTGTCCTCTGCCAGGGTGATGCCGATAGGGATCATACCGGCGATAACGCATACTGCTTCCGACGAGATGGTTCTGTACGCACTCACGACTCGCTTGGCCATGAGCCGGAACGTACTGCTCAGTTTCCTTTGGTTCTGCTTCGTTTCCAGCGCGTTTCCAGCGGAACCCAGGCTGGACCTCCATATCTCAGTATCGATGATGACACGCTGGCTAGAAGATGCCTCTTGCTACTGCTGGAACCAGCGTTGTTCGGCATGATTCTAGCTATCGCGTTGATGTCCTTCGAAGCCTTCTCACAGGCATATTCGACGTGGCTGTTGAAGTTTAGCCGGTCATTGATCATCACTCCCAGGTATTTTAACGCACGCTTCGAGGCTATGGTGTGCTCCCCGACGGTGATTTCTGCCCGCTGTACCGCTTTACTGACCAATAACACTTCCGTTTTGTGGTGGGCTATCTGCAGCTTCGCTCCTTGCATCCAGTTACCAATCATGTCGATTACCTCGGTTGACAACACTTCCACCTCTTCCAGCGTCTCGCCTGTTACCGTCAAGACGACGTCGTCCGCAAAGCCAACGATCTCAACTCCTTTGGGAAGTTTCAGCGTTAGCACGCCGTTGTACATCCCGTTCCAGAGCGTTGGACCAAGGATGGAGCCTTGTGGAACTCCCGCTGTGATCCTAATTGATCTCAGTCCCATGTCTGTCTCGTAGACCAGAACCCGGTTCTGGAAATAACTCCTCAGGATCCTGCACAGGTAGTCAGGGACCCTCATTCTATGCAGTGCTTCGGCGATGGCCTCCCAGCTGGCGCTGTTGAACGCATTCTTGACGTCGATTGTTATCACGGCGCAATATCGATCTCCGCTCCGCTTCTGTTTGAACGCCTTCTCAGCTCTCTCGACCACTGTCCGAATTGCATCCACCGTCGATCTCCCTTTCCGGAATCCGAACTGCCTCTCCGACAATCCGTGCTCACTCTCGGTGTATTTCGTCAGCCTGTTTAGGGTGATCGTCTCGAAGAGTTTTCCGAGTGTATCCAGCAGGCATATAGGCCTGTACGATGCTGGATCCCCCGGCGGTTTTCCTGGTTTCGGCAGCAACACTAGCTTCTGTATCTTCCACCTGTCAAGGAAGTGACCCTCGTTCAGGCATTTTTGCAGAACCATCCTGAACATGTCCGGGGATGACTGGATCGTCGCTTTCAACGCTACGTTGGGGATTCCATCCGGACCGGGAGCTTTCTTCACCTTCATTCCTTTGGCCACTGCTACGAGTTCCTCGTTGGTGAATTCGACGTTATCTCCCTCTCCTTCTCCGTACGGTGTAGGTGGCCAGTTGGGTCGTGCTTCGGGAAAAATCCTTCCACGATGACTTTCAGCTTCTCTGGGCACATTTCCGCGGGCATCGTTGGACCTCTGATCTTCGCCATCACGACTCGGTATGCGTTGCCCCAGGGGTTGGCATCAGCGTTTCGACACAGCTCCTTAAAACAGTTTGACTTGCTCTGCTTTATCTCTCGTTTAAGTGCGGCCCTGGCCGCTCGAAATACTTCTCTTCGTTCCTCTCTGACTGCTTCCTTTCTTGCGGAGAGTGCTAAGTGCTTCGTTCCACCAGTAGACTGGACGCCGTCTGTTATTTGGCTCCAGTTTCCTCGGCATGGTAGTGTCATATGCTCTCACTAACGTTTCTGTCAGCTCGTCCGCATTTAGATTTGCGAGACTCCTGTCCACACGAAGTGCCTCAACGAACAGATCCTTATCGAAAGCCTTCGTTTTCCACTTTCGGTCACAAGTTCTCGTCCTCCGTACTGCCACAGTATTCCGTTGGCCGATGCCATATCGAAAAGTGCTGCTGGTGCCTTTATTGGCCAGCATAACTTCCAGTTTTGCCATTGGAACATCTGCTTCCCCACTCCACTGCCCAAGCATTGAAGTCTCCTCCGATGACTACCGGTCGTCGTCCGATCAGCTCTTCGGTAAACCCATCCAGCATCTCATGGAACTTCTCCATCGTCCATCTGGGGGGTGCGTAACAACTACACATGAAGATTCCGTTGATTTTGGCGATCACGAAACCTTCGTATGAGCTCGCAACCACTTCTTGAATGGGGTATCTGCCCATAACTTGTATAGCAGCCATCCCAGCTCTATCCGCCACCCAGTTACCGTTATCGGGAGAGACTCGATACAGTTCCGCAATGATTGCAACGTCGCACTTTGTTTTTGTTATCGACTGCCACAACAGTTGCTGAGCAATGTCGCAATGATTGAGGTTTATTTGGGTTACCTCCATTACTGTTAGCCTGCCATCGCCTTTTTGTATGCTAGGCATTTGAAGCCTCCCGTCGTATGATCGTTACCGTCCTCTTTTTTGCAGAGCATACACCTCGGTTGCTTCGTGCAGCCTCTTGCAATATGGCATTTCTCTCCGCATTTCCTGCACAGATCAGATCTGTCAGGGCCATTGCAGTTCCTCGCCTAGTGACCGAATCCCATGCACTTGAAGTATCGCTCCAGTTGCTTGGTAACCCGAGGAGTGGCTTTCAGCGAGCACAATGACCAGCCCGTCTCCAACAGTTTATTCGTTGTAACTGTCGAAAGCCGTATAACCGCCGTTTGCATGCCGCCGTACCCTTCCTCATGCGGATTGACATCGGTTCTGTGGTGATCTAGTCCAGGTCCCTGCACTCAACCACTGTCTCCTGGGATAGAGCTCTTAGGCTCGCCCCTTCGCCAAGAGACTTTTCGACGAGCTCCTTGAAGGCTGAGCTCTTGATGGCAGGATCCTTCTACAGCTCAAAGAGCATCTCGCCTTTCTGGGTGCGCCTGATTTTCACCACGTTATCTCCTAGTTGCTTCAACTCAGGATCCTCTCGAACCTTCCGGAGGAGTGCTGCATACGACGTTTTGTCCTTAGCTTCGACGATCAGAGCATCGCCCTTACTTCGTTCCCGACGAGTCCTGGGTATCTCCTTCTTCTGTTCAGCTTTCTTCTTCACTTTTTTTTCCTTCCGTTTTTTTTCACTTCTCCTTCGGCTTCTCGACGGTACGCCAGCCTTCCTCCTTTCACTTTTTTCAACTCCTCTTCCTCTCCTGGCGTTTCCCTTTTTCTCTTCTCCGAGCGTGGATTTCGAGGTCCCTTTGCCGTCTCCTGTATTTCAGCTGCTGCTTTCTCCTTGGCCTCGATCAGCGCCCTTTCGGCAGTCACGGATCTCGTCCTCAGTGCATCCTGTTCACGTTCGGCAGCAATCATCGCGGATTTGATGCCCGTCACCATTTCCTTTATTGCCTTGTGGACGTTGCTCTTATCCTTGACGAAGTCATGTAGTGCATTGATCCTCCTCCTGACCTCCATCAATTTGGTCTTCCCAAGCTGCAATCCTTCTTGGGGTGTGCTATTGCTGGATTTCGGTGTGAACATCTGGCTTAGCATAAGACCTAGCTCTCCTTGGTGTCCTTGCTGCTCACCTTTTGGCTTACTGCTGCTGCTGGAACTCGCGGTTCAACACTGGTAGTCTCTGCAATATCCCGCTCCTTGCGAACACGTTCGCTCCTCCGTTTCTGGCGTCGTGCAGTCGTCCTTCATATTTTTTTTGGGTTTTCTCATTTTCTTCGTTTTTGTTTTTTTCTCCGTTTTTCTCCATTCTGTTGGGTCCCCCCTCCAGGCCGCTATCTCCACTCGTTGTATGTAGTCGCCTATCGTGATCCCATGGTTATCTATGCAAGCAGGGAGGCCATGCTAATGTTGACACGGTACTTCATGGGGTCATGTTCAGAGCCAGATCGGCGTAAGTCAGGAATGTTACATCTGAGCCTACTACTCACCGACCACCAATTGGTGACGAGTTTTGAACGTATCCGGAGGCCTGCCAAGGTTTTACCGGGACGGGGGCAGCCGCACTATTAGCCCACTCGCCATTTCAAGAAGGTGTCACCCTTCTTTGCTCAGGGAGCAGAATAGCACGACTGTCAGCCCTGTAGCGTGGTATCCAATCCATTGTGCCGTGTCGTGTCCATAGTTCTATGCCGTGTCCAGTATGCCGTTATAAGGATCTTACTGGCAACGATCCTAATGTGCCGGTTGGCACTCCTGCGGGTTGACGAAGCATTTCCTCTATCACCGTGCTATGGTTACCGTGCCAGAGTTCGCGTCGCACCCCCTCACTTTGCTATTGTCGAAAGAACAACATTGCCCAAGCTACACCACGGGGAGGTGTGAGGTATGAACTTGTGCGGACCAGAGCTAGATCAACTCACCGTTTGTAGCCCTGTGTGTGTATGTGTGTATGTCTGTGTGTGTATTCCCTCTAATCCCTGTTGACCGGCAGTGTTAATATGGAAGAAGCGTATTTATGGTCATTGTAGACAGTTTTAGTCCGGGAGTTGGTTTTAGTCCGGGAGTCAGTTTTAGTCTCTCACGCTTCGTATGTCATTCCGTGCTTCACGGGCAATTTCCTTTCTTAGATCGTCCTTGGTTGGTTCTAACATGATTCCGCCTTTTTCGGGTTTTTCTTGTTTTCCGAGGGAGATAAATCCGCATTAATTTCCGTTCCTGGTTCGATGTTGACTCCTTCCACGCTGGTTGTGGTGAAGTCGGTTTCATGTCTACCATCTGTCACTAAATTGCCATGGTGATCTGGGACGAGGCTGATGTGCGAAGTCGCTGGTCCACCGAGCGCTCCGTGTGCGAAAAGAGAATGAAAAAAATACGAAAGGGATCAGTTTCAAGAAGTGACAGATTTATCAGATTCCCCAACTAACCATACTCAAACAAAGTAAGAATATACAATCTATATTACGACTTTATGGTTACTTGGGTACTCATATGGCCGCCAGAATGGGAGATGAGATTACAGCGCTTGCAGAATAAAATAATGCGTTTGATTTTGAGATGTAATAGATTCACTTCCTCAACTTTACAACATTACAATGGTTGTCGGTGAAGCAAAGAATTGTATATTTTACTATGGTGTTCATTTTTAAAGTAGTTAACGGTTTGCTACCTCGATATTTGTGTGATCGAATTGAAAGAGGAAGTGACTTTCATAGATATAATACTAGAAACGCGGTTGAAATAAGAACACCACATTTCTTGACTTGTGCTTCACAAAATTCATTGTATTATAAAGGAATAAATGTTTTCAATTCGATGTCTAGACATATCAAACGTTCAGCAACACTTACAGAATTTAAAAGACACTACGTTTCACACGTTAAAACTGTCTTTTGAACAGTTATCCAGCGATTTTTTTATGAATTGACAAATTATGTATCTTGACGAAGTTATCTCTAACGGATTATTTTATATGGATAGCTGTCATAACGACTTTTATAATAATTATGTAGCACTGCAAAAACTATTTCTGTTCGCCACGATGGTAATGATAGATTTTTAATATTTGATTTAATAGTAGTAGATTTAAAAAAAAGTAGTCTACAAAGGTTTGAGCCTCGCGCTTGTATTACGGATATAGAGGACTGAATTTAACATTTGATAAAACAAAATGCAATTTTGAAGCTTATTTGGAAGATTCCTTGAGTTAGTAGTGTAAGTTTTGTGGCAAATGTTGGGGGTTCGTGAGCATTCCTAACATTGCTGAAAATTATGATAGCATCAGATTGCGGGGTTGCTAGTGTAATAGGATGTTGATTGTTCATTAACTCTTGATTGCTTAAAACTTATGAATATTTTAGTTGGACAAAAAGGCGAGCTAAGAGGTGGACGCCTGAGCTTTTCCACATTTATATCGCTGTGAAGCAACTGTAAACTCTAAAGGGAATTTACATATATCTGTAACTGTAACCAGTTCGATTTTGTTTGCTAACCTGGTTAAAATGTCATATTTAATTATCTTAAAGATAAATCGTCCAGCTCAAACCTTTGTAGGGGTAAGAGGTGGGACCATTAACATCATCTTTCATCGGTTGCGAAGTGAAGTATTTCTGAATGTGATGCGTTATATTCTTTAATGTTTTGATTTTATCCTAACGTTTTCTCAATGTTATATCACTGACAAACAGACACAACACATTGAACATTTATCATTGTAAACCCTTCCGCCATCTGTAGTATACACTAAACAGATGACTGTAGTGTGTAAACGTCAAACGCTAGGGAATTGATTATGTTCATCACAACTGGCGATACTACCAACTAAGAAACATTTAAATTGACCGTTAAAAGCGATTTTGGTGAACGTTTTAAGAGTGTTATGTCCGCTTGTCTGTGATCATACCTTCACTGTCGCAATTTCAGGTAATCTGCGAATGTTCTTGCATTTCTCTCAGGAACTTTTGATCTAACTGCAATTACTCTCTCATACTCGAAATGTGGCACGACCAAATTGGCACAATGACGCCCTATACACTCTCTGATCGAAGCGCAGGGATATTCATAAGTACAGTGTGCAAAAAAAGGAAAATTATAGCACTCAGATGCATAGCAACAAAGATGGTACAAATTCATTTTCTCCTTAGTTCCCTTTTGTAGCAAGGTGTATACGATGTACATCGATTTTGCGAACAAAATTACATCCATTGATGTAGTAGTTATTGTATCTGCTTTTTGCAGCTATTACATCATTATTTCATACATCAGCTTGAATTACTCCAACTCGGATTAACTTTTAATACCGTCCCTGTTTGTATTATCTGCAAAATGTTTGCTTAGAGTGATGGAGTATGATGAGCACCTCGCGAGGCCTCCGGATACGTTCAAAACTCGTCACCAATTGGTGGTTGGTGAGTAGTAGGCTCAGATGTAACATTCCTGACTTACGCCGATCTGGCTCTGAACATGGCCCCCATGAAGGACCGTGTCAACCCTAGCATGGCCTCCCTGCTTGCATAGATAACCATGGGATCACGATTGGCGACTACATACAACGAGTGGAGATAGCGACCCGAAGGGGGGACCCAACAGAATGGAGAAAAACGGAGAAAAAACAAAAAAGAAGAAAATTAGAAAACCCAAAAAAATATGAAGGAAGACGACAAGACGCCAGAAATTGAAAACGGAGGAGTGAACGTGTTTGCAAGGAGCGGGATATTGCAGAGATCACCAGTGTTGAACCTGGTACAATAACTATTACATCAATGGATGTAATTTTGTTCGCAAAATCGATGTACATCGTACAAGTTATATTACACAACCGATGACCATGACCATCTATAAACTTCAGGAAATACTTTTAACCTATTCTACGATTTTTTCTATACATCTAGCCGAAACAAAGTTCCCAAAACTTCCAGTAAGTTCACTAATCGAACGAATCGAAAGTTTTAAGATAAATACTGTACATTTACAATACTCACTGAGCTTCTATAATTTTGGAAAAACTTCAATGAAGTTCCTCGAGCTTCTCAGAATTCCTATAAAGTTCACTGCACTTCTTCAAAGCTCTCTTATTTTTTTTAGAATATCGATGATTTCCTGCGAAAGATCTATTGATTCAACTTTAACGAAGTACCTTGAAGCTTAAAGAGAAGTTTACCACTTAAAAAAAATAATTTCGATTCTATTTTTCTAAAAATATTGGAAAAAAAACTATCGAAAATTAAACAAAAAACACATTTTTTTTCTAATTTTCTAAAGAAAGTTTATGTGCAGAAATAAAATTGTAAGTCATCATAGCATAAAGTTGGACTCAAAATCCCACAAAACATCGACTTTTTCGGTTTTGCTGAGAATCCAATTTATTTTTCATGATGAGATAGAAAACAAATTTTTTGCATGTAATTTTTTTCTATCTAAAGAAGAAACTGATTTTCTTGGATTTTTGATAATTTTTCCCAATTATTTTAGAAAAATAAAAACGTGCCGAGAATATTTGTTTTATTTCTGGGGCGGTAAACATCCGCTTAAAGATGTTTATGATGTTTCTTCGAATAAAACAAAGTTCCCTTAACTTGTATTAGGTTCTTCGAAGTGTTTCAAAAGTTTAGAATAAACATCTAAAAATCCCTTAAGTTTAAAAAAAAAAGTCTTATTAAGTTAAAAAAAAATCCTTGAACTACAAACTTCGCTAACTTTCTCGCTCAATGTTCATCAAAGGGGTCCATTTGGTTCATAATGACATTTTGAAATGCTCAAATTTGACAAAGTCCTTTAACTGAACCTTCTTATAGTTAGCGGACTAGTTATAATATGTTTAAGTTAAAATTTTATCCATTAACGAACTAGATATGGATAATAAAATAAGAAGTATTAATGAATTATGTGATCATCTATTAGCCTACGATTACCGTAATATATGTTTTGAAATGAGTAATAATGATGTTTTGAGGTAGTTTTTGTAAGATTGAAAAACTCAATCATATTGTCATTTCTTACAGTCACTAGATTTCTGCTAAATGCTAGTTCCTAGTGCTACAGGTTTTTAGTACAGGCTCTAGACTCACCCTTTATGATAATGATTAATTCCGTCACGAGTAAAACAATCCCCCAGACTAAAACGTATTTGTTTTAATAAAATTTATGTTTTCCATCATTTCCGAAGTAATGAGCTGAGAGCATCCTACGCATTTTTTTTGTAGGGTAGCCATCACTTCCATAAATCAGTATTAAACAAGAAGTATATAAATAATTGAGTAAATCGATAAATCAATTCATAAAATAAATAAATAGGGGAAATGGATGTAATATTGGCCTAAATTCCCCTAATTTGGGATAAATTCAGCAATCGACTAAATTTTCAATAGTGACCAAAACTATCCATTAGTACCGTCCCAATGACGCGTTCATCTTGATAAAATTGATACATAGCAGATTTTTAGCGATGGACCCAATATTTGATCCATAGGCCAACATTAGAGCAATTTCTCCTACTTGAATAATAAAATAATAAATACATAGATAAATAAATAACTAAAAATAAAAAAATAAACTTATTTCTATTTTGGGTCATAATCATTGAGACCAACACATTGATTGTGATGTATACAACAAAAACATTACAACAACTCTATGTGGAGCCAGAGATTTCTAGGTATTCTAAGACAAAGTTGATTTCTATCACCAGCATAATTTGGCATTTTATTCAATAACTTTCTGATATTTCTACCGTTCACATAGTCTGCACTATGGATGGATGGAAAAATGTTTGATTTACTATATAACGTATTATATATAATATATATCTATATCTTTTAATTATTTTTAGGAGTTTTCGACATTAACAAAAGAATTGACACAAGCACGAGAGGCGCTGCTAGAACGAGATGAAGAGATAGGAGAGCTTAAAGCGGAAAGAAACAACACACGGGTACGTGATGCTCTAGAATAAACCAATTTAATAAATGCATGAGTTAGACGTATGTATATTAGTCAGCAAATAAGCAACAACTTTTTAGATCGGTGAATCTGCTTTTGTAAACAATGACTTCAATCACAAATATCAGCCTTGTATTGTTTAAAGCGAAATAATGCCCCTGTACCTGAGACATGCTCTGCTATGTTTTCCATAATTTAATTCGTTACTCAAATTAGAAATTTGTGGAATATGTACTGGCAAAAAAGAAAATTAAATGAAATATGCATTCATCGTTGCCAATAGATTTGTGATTAGATTTAATAACGTTATTCAACTACTATTTATTTTCAGCTGTTGTTGGAGCACTTGGAATGCTTGGTTTCGAGGCATGAACGATCGTTAAGAATGACAGTAGTTAAAAGACAAGCAGCGTCTCAAAGTGGAGTTTCCAGTGAAGTGGAGGTCCTCAAAGCGCTCAAAAGTCTATTCGAACATCACAAAGCATTAGATGAAAAGGTAATGCTCTAATAAAATAAAAGAATTAATTTAATTCACCTTCTCATAATATTATCGAATGCAAAAAATGTGCACAAGTTGCACAACAAAAAATTTTAAAATCTGTAGGTATTATGAACAGCAATCTTAACGACAACAATGATAATTTCGAATATGGGATCATGTGCTTGCTCACTATTATCTGGTACATTGAAAACAAAACGTACCGGTATAATTTAAATCGCTCTTATGGCTTTCACGGTGACGACCATTCTAATGAATTTGAATGTGAAATATACAATATAGAAGTAAGCCCGAGCAAAGTAAAATAACAACCTGATATCATTTTGAAAACAAGTCTTGTTATTCCAGATATTTATCAAGGATTGTTGCAAGCAAATTTCTTCCATAATACCACTGCCGGCCAGTAGGAGTTAGATTGAATACACACACACACACATACACACAAGTCTTGTTATTCCAGATATCATTTTGTTTTCAGTTTTTATCGCATAACTAATTTAGTTATCAACATCGACTAATTTTGTTATCAGTTATCATGAAAGAATATGAAATTATGCAAGGTTACTTTAAAACTTCAAATATTATCCGCATGGTAAGAAAAAAAAACACACTGCCAATCATCTTTCAAATCAGTTATTTTTTTTTTTTTTATATCCTATGAGTAATTTTATGTTATAATTTGTGTTGTGTTGGCTGCTTATTCAACTATGTTATCATATTCAGTCATCAAATCTTTGCTCGGGAGGTCATTGGAGTAAGGTGAGCAGAGGGCAAAGCAATCAGATTCAACAAGTGATTTTCATATGATTTTAACAGCCATCTGCCTTCACATTCACTTCCACGTGAGAGGTTGAATTTTTGAAAAATAAATAAGTCAAGTCACTAACCGCAGAGCCGTGTTGTTACCTACTTTTTGTTTTCATTGGCTGAGCATACATTCTATATTAAAGATTTCTCAATTGGGTTCTTCAAGGGAGCAAAATGACCAAGCTCTAGCAAAAATGTCAATCATTGTCCATAACAAATAATTATGCAAAGTTTCATACAAATCGGAGAAGGTCACGTTTCCAATTCGTCATTTGGCGTTGAACTGCTCAAGGGTAATTTCTTAAATTCTACTGCACTGGAACTATTGTAAATAAGTTCGATTACATTAACATAAATCAGCACCTTAGCGCCCCTCGCTGGCGGCAAGCTGTCAATTAATTAGATGTGTGTCAAATATCGAAGCTTTAAGTCTTGATACATGAGATCGATACATAATATCGTTGTGCTCAGAAAACGAATCTCTTAAAGATGATAATGTATTAAAATATATATAATTTTCTAAATTCAAGAATCCAATACAATGCTATAGTGATTAAAGGCAAGCAGTCTGAGTCACGTCTTCTTGAGTGACCGAATGGTTTTTGTTTGCTCTTTCCGAGGGGTTTCTACCTACATTGATTTAGTCGTTAGTGGTTTACGCACTTTGACAATTTGCAGTGAATTTAGTAGATTTTTCCTCGCAGCATTGATGATGATGATGATGGTCCCACCTCTTACCCCTACAAAGGTTTGAGCTGGACGAGTTATCTTTAAGATAATTAAATATAAACATTTTAACCAGGTTTGCAAACAAAATCGAGCTGGTTACAATTACAGATATAAATGTCCTGTTAAATATGCTATAGGCATCAACCAAAAACATTTCAAGGGTTAACTAGTTATCAAAAGTCCAAGTATAGTCCTCGACAATACTTCCATTTACACGTGACCTGGGATTTACACGTTTAAGCTTCCGCAGTGCCAGGACTATATCCAAGGAAACGACTTCCAGCCAATCCTTTACTAATTCAGGCTTTTGCCACAAAGCATTCAAATATGGACTCAGATTTCACGCAATATGTTCAGTTTTTCACGAAAAAACGTATTTTCATGGATTTATTTTAGTGCTCTAAAGTTCGATTTCAGCTCACTGAAAAATATGTTTGAATTTTTAAAATCAGACCTGAGTGAATTGATGCGTGAAAATATATTTTATGGAGCACACACAAATTTGGAGAAAAATGAGTTTAAATTCACGAATTTTAATCGGCTGTTCTACCAATGGATTTATGTTTCACCTTTTAAGAAAAAATATTGAATTTTGTAGAACAGACCTGGCTGAATCAATGCGAGAAATCATATGTTTTGAAGCACGCACATTTGTTGAGAAAAACGATTTAAATTCACAAAAAAAAAAATATTTTCTTGAAAATGTTTATTATGCTCTGGTTAGTTGGATTTTATCCCGCTCATTGACAAATATGATTGAATTTTGTAGAACAGACTTGGTTTAAGCTATGCGTGAAAGTAGATTTTTGAAGCATGCACAAAAAGTTTACTACTCAGTATGGTATCTTTAGCTCGATTTTGAATTGATCCTGCTGCCCAGCTAGAAGACTTTTTCAGTGTACAGCTAGAAGATGTATATATTTTATGGACCGCTCCCTTCAAGTTCTGCTGTGGTATATTAAATTTCACGGGCATAGCGGAATTAGGTGGGCTAATGAGCACACGGAGCGAAATGAGCACCCATAATTTTGATAAAACTATGAAATCTTAAATTTTTTCACCTAAGCAAATCCAGTACACAAACCAGAAAGCTTCACTATCAGATAGTGCTGTTGGTATGCGAAGATGAGCTCAAATTCGCGAGAAAAGGCCACAAGAAGTTTGTTTGTAAAAGTTTTGAAATCTTTATTGAAACCTAGTTTTTTTTTTGTTCTAAATAGAATTTGACCACTAGATGGGTTTTGTTGGATGTGGTGTAGAAATGGAGAGAGGAGTTTTAGACATGGAATCGATCTCCTGCAGGTGGCGATTGACCAGAAGCGCGTTGCATGTTATCGCCGGCAGTTGCAGCTTCAATCCACCCTGCTCTCTGCTGCGCGCCAACTGCTGCATCGGGACTCTTGCCGGCAGCCCGCGAAACAGAAAGGGCACCATCGGCGCTGTCAGTTTAACAGTATGTACACATTGTGGTGGAATCACCGACTAGATACCATACATTTGTAGTAATGAAGGTGATCAGCAGTAGTACCAACCGGTGGAAAAAAACGATTTTAAATTGACTCACTACTTGAATAGCCTATTGGTCCCAAATACATCCATAACCGTACCCCATTCTAGTCGAAATTCTAGTACTACACTATGTTTATTTTGATTCACTATGAAAGTTTGACAGATAAAATTCGTGGATTTTCCTTTGTTTCGAGGGGTGCATCGATTAGCTTGGGACCGAAGAGAGTACCAGAACTGAGCCAACAAGTTGAGCACGTTTCTTCGGGACCTTCTGGTCTTATGGTAGTACTTTCTGATAGAGGGTAAGGGAGTACATGCATCCATATAAGTTATGATATGATGGATACTAGAGCATCCCAGTTTATATTCACCATCTGCCGCACTGAGTTTGCAAAAATAACACCCAGCACCTTCACATTCTCTGTGGTCTGCAATCCTGGTATCGCTAGTGGATCCCCATTGATGAACCCGACATCGATAGCCAGCTATTTCCTGCAGATTTAGTTTGCCCCGGCCACGATCTCGAAGCTGCCAAACAGCTGATAAATCAGGTCGATCGTTTGTGTTGAGGTGGCAACCACCGTGATGTCGTCTGCACACGCAACGCGATTCAGTAACTCATGAGAGACCCAATCGAAAGCGTGGTCGAGATCGAAAGAGATCATCTTCTCTTTCTGCTTTCTCACGATCAGTTGGGCCACAGGAGCCTTGAGCGAGAGCGTAGGTTGAAAGATGGATCGATAGGTATTTGCGCACTTTTGCGCGACGCTCAGTACTCGATGTATCAGGAGTATGTGTTCCAGTCGGCTCTTCATCACGCGGAATTGGACGGTACGATCTTGCTGTCTCATCTCTTCTTTACTAACACGATTTTACCATCGGCAAACTCTGAGGGGAGCTCATCCGTCATTGCTTCATTGATAACGAAGTAGAGCCAACAATCAATACGAAACTAACGATTTTAAATTGGCTCACTACTTGACTAGCCTATTGGTCCCAAGCAAACGATTAACGTACCCCATTCTAGTCGAAATTTTAGTACTACACAATGTTTGTTTTGATTCGCTATGAAAGTTTGACAGATAAAATGAGGGATTAGTGGATTTTCCTATGTTTCGAGGGGTGAATCGATTAGCTTGGGACCGAAGAGAGTACCAGAGCTGCGCCAAAAAGTTGACACATTTCTTCGGGTCCTTCTAGTCTTAGAGTTACCACTATGGTAGAGCCCCCGATAGATGACGTCAAAAGGTAAAACTACCGGCAGGGCATCTATGCCCGGTGATTTTCGTTTTTGTGACGTTAGAATGGCGTTTTTCAATTCGCCGATGGTGATTTCTGCCATCACGGCAGCATTGGCTTCGTCGTTTTCGGGTACTGCTCTCTCGGTTTCAAAAACTAAATCTTATCTAAGTATAAAGGGAATTAATCGTTGCAATTGAGGATTGCAACGATTTTTGCCAGAAATTATTAATTATTTTGTTGGACATTTGTTCTAAAGTCTCAACATTCGAAATTCTATGTACCTCGGTAGTACCAACAATCAATACGAAACTAACGATTTTAAATTGGCTCACTACTTGACTAGCCTATTGGTCCCAAGCAAACGATTAACGTACCCCATTCTAGTCGAAATTCTAGTACTACACAATGTTTGTTTTGATTCGCTATGAAAGTTTGACAGATACTATGAGGGGTTATTGGATTTTCCTATGTTTCGAGGGGTGAATCGATTAGCTTGGGACCGAAGAGAGTACCAGAGCTGAGTCAAGCACGAAGCACGTTTCTTCGGGACCTTCTAGTCTTAGAGTTACCTCTATGGTAGTACCAACAATCAATACGAAACTAACGATTTTAAATTGGCTCACCACTTTAGTAGCCTATTGGTCCCAAGCAAACGATTAACGTACCCTATTCTAGTTGAAATTCTATTACTACACTATGTTTGTTTTGATTCGCTATGAAATTTTGACAGATAACATCAGGGGTGTGTGGATTCATTCAGAACATGCAGGGGTGAGTGAAATAGCTTGGGACTGCTTGGGACCGTTGTTCTGGTACTGAGTGAGCCAAAAATAATAATGATTTTCTTCGGGACCCAGTGGTCTTAGAGTTACCTCTATGGTAGTACTGTACCATGGAGGCAACTTCAAAATCATCTTCAGAACTTTGTTCTGAAGCCTTTAAAGTGCTTTTTTCCTGGTAGTGCAACAACTAGACCATATTGGCACAGCGTAAAGCATGGCCGGTCTAAAAACTTGTTAAAATATTAGAAGTTTGTTCGTCAGGCAAAAATTCGATTTCCTGTTTATAAGAGGATACAAACATTTCTTATATTTGTTACATTTGGCTTGAAAGCCCTCAATGTGATCTTTAAAAGTTAATATTTGGTCTAGTACTTCACTAGATATTTCACTTGGTTTGACCAGGAAATTGGAACTCCGTTCATAGTGACTATGTGACTACTACTAGGTTTCAAAGCTCTAGGCTTATGTGGAAATATTATAAGTTGAGTTTTGGAAGCGTTGGGAGAAATCTTCCATTTCTGTAAATAAGAAGAGAACATATCTAAACTTTTCTGCAGTCTGCTGCAAATAACACGAAGACTTCTTCCTTTAGCGGAAATGCCTGTGTTAGCAGCGAACAAAGATTTGTGGCAACCTTGAGGTAAATCAGGGAGGTCTGAAGTGAAAATGTTATACAATATAGGCCCAAGAATGCTACCCTGAGGAACTCCTGCTCTAACAGGTAGTCGTACAGATTTGGATTTTTGATAATTTACCTGTAGAGTTCTGTCAGTTAAATAATTTGGAACTAATTTCATAATATAGAGTGGATTTTTTTTTTCAAATTTAGCAATCAAACCTTCATGCCAAACACTGTCGAATGCTATTTCTATGTCTAGAAGAGCAACTCCAGTTGAGCAGTATTCAGATTTGTTTGAACGAATTAAATTGGTAACTCTTAAGAGTTGATGAGTAGTTGAATGCCCATGGCGAAATCCAAACTGCTCATCTGCAAAAATTGAGTTCGTATTGATGTGAAGCATCATTCTATTTAAAATTACCTTTTCAAAAAGTTTGCTTATTGAAGAAAGCAAACTTATTGGACGGTAGCTAAAAGCTTCAGCTGGATTTTTATTCGGTTTCAAAATTGGAACAACTTTTGCACTTTTCCATTTATCAGGAAAGTATGCCAAATGGAAACGTCTGTTAAATATTTTTACCAAGAAAGACAAGGTAGTACTCTCTGAGAGATTTTTGATGAGGATATAGAAAATTCCAGCATCACTTTCATATTATGATTTTTTTTTAGTTATGACCTTACTTCGTCCGAATCAGTCCCCAAGGAATCATCAAAAATATTTTCCCGTGAGAAAATATTCAGATAATTCCGAGCAACCTGATTCTCAATAGGACTAGTAAGACCCAAACTGAAATTATGGGCAATTGCTCAGCAAGTTTCTGAGCTTTTTCCGAATTTGTGTTAAAAATTTTAACACCTTCTTTAAGCGCTGGAATAGGCTTTTAAGGTTTTTTTCTCCTTATTTTTGTGAGTTTCCAAAAGCGTTTGGAACTCGGGTCTAATTTAGAAATATTATTTTCAAAAGTTTTGTTCCTCAGGGCAGAGAATCGTTTTTTAATTTGTTTTTGCAAACCCCGCCAGATAACTTTCATGGCAGGATCGCGTGTTCTTTGATATTGTCTCCTACGGACATTTTTAAGACGGATCAAGAGCTGAAGATCGTCGTCTATTATAATTAAATGGAATTTAACCTCGCATTTTGGTACTGAGGCAGCTCTTGCTTCAACTATAGAAGTAGTCAGAGATTCAAGAGCATAATTAACATCATCTTTGGGTTGCAAAGGAATGTTTGGATTGAAGCTATGTTTCATAAATGTTCGATATTGCTCCCAATCAGCTCTATGGTAATTGAAAGTAGAGCTGTTGGGATTAGAAATTATTTTTGGGATATTTCAAAAGTTACTGGAAGGTGATCAGAACCGAAGTCAGCATGCGTAACCAATTGGCTACAAAGTTGACATGAATCAGTTAAGACCAAATCAATAGTTGAGGGATTTCTTGCTGAAGAAAAGCATGTTGAGCTGTTTGGATATTGAATAGTGTAATAACCTGCAGGACAATCGTCAAACAGAATATTACCATAGAGGTGCTGATATTACCATTGGAATTGCTTTGAGTATTATTCCATGAGCGGTGTTTTGCATTAAAATAACAAATAATGATGAATTAAGATCTATGACGGGTAAGTTTCTGAAGGTCACCCTTACCAGCCTTAATTGTTATGATATATATCTAAGTGTTTTTAAATTGTTCCTGTCTTGGGAATTCAGTAATTTAAACAAGTTGTATATACCTGCATGTCAGTATAACAATTGACATCTTAAAACTAAAAACTGATACTAAATCTTATCTAAGTATAAAGGGAATTTTTGCATGAAATTATTAATTATTTTGTTGGACATTTGTTCTAAAGTCTCAACATTCGAAATTCTATGTACCTCGGTAGTACTGTACCAGGGAGGCAACTTCTGCTGGCCTTTGCATTGAAATGGCAAATAGGCAGTAGATTATCAAACGTTGAAGTAGCACGATACTCAAGCAATGTGGCTGGGGGACCTCCCACCTTTTACGGAGATGAACTATCCTACGGCTAAAAAATTTCTGAATAAAGCAAAAAAAACAAGCTATAAACGTTAGTTGTCCAAATTTTGTTTCAACAGAAACGCCCAAAGTTTCAAATGAAGAAAGAATTTTATCTTTGATTCGTCTATGAACAATGATGGCAACGCCACCACGAGCTCCATCAAGACGATCATTTCTATAAATGAAATAATTTGCGTCCCTTTTAACCTTATGGTCAGGTTTAAGGAACGTTTCAGTTATAACGGCAATATGCACGTTATGAACTCTCAAAAAGTTAAATAGGTCGTCTTCATTATCTTTAAGAGATCGAGCATTCCAATTTAAAATATTTAATGATTTTAAATCCATTACTGAATTTCAAAGTCATGACAATATTGTGCGCAAATTTTACTCCAGTTTGAATAGCATCAAAGTTTAAAAATTAAAAAAAAATCCGCTAAGCGAACCCCACACGTATCAATATATTGACGCGAAGGGTAATTATTGACAATAATATTGATGATGTGAACACAGAAATATTGTCAATATCGATGTATTGACATCAATATAGAATGTATTGACAATACAATTATTGTCAATAAAAGCAACAGCGTAGGGTTCACTTTAGAATTACGTTGGTTAGTATTTTGATTTGATTGATGCAATAGCAGTACAGGTAGCTCGATTTACTCGCTGAACATTGTTAGCAGCGAGGGGAGCAGGTATAGATGAAGAATTTGAAGCAGGGGTGATATTTGTACCTACGGGTACAAATGTAGAATTTGTTCTTCGCTGACCGTTGTTAACACCTCCCGTCCCTCCCGCTCCCCTCACTCATATCAATCGAAGTAAAGATGCAAACTGATATAAAGTCGGAATTTTTTATCTTATTAGCTCTTGAAATACACTGACCTATTGGTAGTTTATCCACAAGTTGCAAGTAAAAAGCAACTTGGAGAACTTTACGAGAACGATTTAATTTTGCACCAGCGGCACGTTCGAACCGATCAAACAAATCATTGATGCGTTCTATTACCTCTGTGTTGGTGACTATCACAGATACATCATCTGCGTATGCCACCACAAGGTCGGGACCGAGTTGTCGCTCTAGCTCTTGCAGGAACGGGTGGAGGTAGATGACGAAAAGTAGCATCGATAACGGGTCTCCCTGTCGCACCGACCGTTGGATGGGAAAATGCTGCGAAAGATGTCCATTTACAAGCAGCCGAGATGAGGATTGTTCGGCAATTCGTACCAGTGCAGTAAGCCGACAAAATCTGGGTTTATTCCCAGCTGCCGCATGGTTCCGTGAAGGAAGGAAAGGGATACCCGATCAAAAGCGTGATCGAGAAAGTAGCTTATCAGTTTCCCTTTTCGTTTCCTCGCTATCAGCTGTGCATTACGATCTTCCAGAGAAAGAGTGGCTTCGAAGATTGAGTACCCTTCGTTTGAACACTTTTGTACATCACTCAATATGCGGTGAGTCTTCATCACGACCTCGATTCTGCCGAGAATTTTAAAGTCCGCATTCAGAAGGCTGATCGGGCGGTATCCTCGAGCGGTATTTGCCGTTCCTCTCTTTCGTACCAACACGATTACTCCGTTGGCGAATTCAGAGGGAAACTCCGTTGTCATAGCCTCGTTTAATACAAGGTTCAGCTCTCGGTGGATGACGTCGAATGTACGTTGGTAGAATTCGACGGGTAACCCATCGCTTCCCACAGCCTTCCTTTTTGCTGATGTACGAATAGATGACAAAATCTCTGATGTTGTTATCTCAGCCATGCAAGAGTCGTTGCTCTCGTCGTTTTCGGGTACCACTCTCTCGCATTGGAAGGAGTGCTGTGCTTCCTCATTTTCCTCTGTCGCAGTGTATAGCTCTCTGAAGTATCGGAGCAGATGCGTTTCGATTGCTTCGGAAGTGTTTAGAACTTCGTTGTTTTCGCCACACAGCTCTGTGATGACGGTTTTTTTCCTTCGTCTTTCTCCCAGCTGGAAGGTACTTATGCTTTCACCTGCAATAAACGTGTCGTTGATACGCATAAAGTTCTGCGAGAAAGTGCGCTGGTGAGCAAGCATTTTTGCTTTCACACGATTGATGGTGACTATCATCTCTGGATAAGGAAATATCCATCATACACTTGCTGAAGCTGTACATACAGCCGTTGGTGTTGTGCATGAAACTCACTGTATGCCTCGTGAGATTTCCATCAAAAAAAGGACTGGATTTTCGGTTTAGCGTAGGATAACCACCACGTGATCCAGTTCGGAAAATTTCGTCTTTGTCGGGTCACATATTGCCATCTGATCTGGAATTCGTCAACGTTCTCTGCTGTCAGAAGATGGGGACGTAATGACCAATAACCCGCGACCAGGTTCGCGGCCTAGGCTGCCCAAGTAACAAATCTAGAGCTGCTTGGCTATATTCAAAATTTATAAAGGTTTTATTGCAGCTGCAACCATTACCTACAGCTTTATGACGGTCATATACAATGCAAGTCATGAAACATTCTTATAGCTATCTACAAAACCCCTATAAAGCTAATGTAAAAACCAACTGATGCTTATGCTATTTTCACTTATGAAAGGTTTTATGATTGCTCTGAAGTATAAAAAAAGTAATATGAATTGCCCTTATAAAACCAAAAAATAAATCCTTTTGTTGCTTTATAAGTAAGCGCAATAAAACTAGTTGGCCATGAAACAGTTATTTTAAAACAATTATAAGCATTCAGTTGCAACTTGTCAGAAATGTAAATAGGTGGTTTATTTTTACAACATAGAAAAAATCAAAACTTTCCGGTACTTCCAAGTGGAGCTCAAAGAAAATCAACAAAATTGTTGGCATGAGCATGAAAACATTTCGTGTATACGTATACGCGACGTAGTGTGCGTAAGAAAAACGTCAGCAATCTCCATGATTCTTCCGTTCTCGCTCGCATATAGATGGGGTGACACGGTCGAATCTTGGTCGAAATACATGGAATGGTGACAGTCCTAGGGCAAAAAGGTTGAAATCACGTATAACTTTTCATAAAGGTTAATGTACCATTCAAAACTTTTCTAAATGTTTGTAAAATTCATCGGTTGCACCCGTAGAATAGGAATATACATTTGCCCTCAAATAAAAAATTGAATTCAAGTTGAACATTGCATTAGGTCCTAAGTAATATTAACAGATTCTCTTCGTCGACTTTTTCTTTGCATCCCCACGGTCATGTAAAGACATTCCCAGGTATTTTCAGCACATAAATCGATAAAAGAAGCTTTTATCTAGCATCCAATACGACAAACACATCAAGAAACGGTTCTGTGAATAAGTTATTAACGGAAGAGAATCGATCAATGTAACTTAGGACCTAATGCAAAGTTCAGCTTGAATTGCTCTTGTAAAAAGAAAATAGTTCTCGTAATGAAATCATGCATTATGCTTTTCTGTTCTGCTTTCATCCTATGCACACTGGGCCAGGAATGCAACCTAGCGGAACAAAATTAATAACTCCGAAACGAAGCATTTCCGCGACTTGGTGTCTTCGGCAAAATTTCTCGTCATAATAAGGACCATCTATTAACATAAACAAATAGTTCAAAACTCTTTCGCAAATATGGTGTCACAATCTAACTTCTTTCTCTGACGTATATATTGACCAATGTCGTGTTTTCAACCCGGAGAGCAACAAGTCGTCCATCCAAGCTCTTCTCTACATGGGAAAAGCGTATATACTCCTTCAGCGCTATTGCCGTCCCTCGCCTTTGAAGATCCACATTTGCGACGATATTGTAGCCAGGAATGGAGAGCTGCGCGTTCTCTACTTCTTGCAGAAAAACGATGTCGAGATCCATTGTTGTACAAAATGATCGGAGAGCGTTGAGTTTCGTTTCGATGGTAATCGTGTTAATATTTATAGTGGCAACGTTGTAGCTGGTAAACTGATCCATTTGAATAGTTCTGCTCCCGCTCGTCGTCGCTGCCGTCTCGTCGCTTTCTAGTTTGGCGCCGTCCTCTCGGACGTGTGCTGCTGTTGGTTGATATTGCCGACTCGTCTGTCTCGTTGCCATCGGATTTGCCACTGGCAGGTTTGTGAACCACTTCGTCACTAGCAGGAGGTTGTTGACCAGGAGTACTGGACAACGACCTGCTATCCGATGGTTATTTCGAACCTGATATGGGTATGATAGGGGCAGTGGATTTGTTGCAGGTACCGGCATCAGCTACTGCTGCTGCTGCTTCTGCTTCTTCGGCGGCGGACATCTCAATGCCGACGTTTGGTTAATCGGCAACGATGATTTTGGGGCTTGCGGCTTCGCAGAGGTTTTTGCCGGCATTGCTGCTGGCTGTTTCGTCGCATCGGCATACGATTTCTGAACAAGCAGTTTTTTGTTCTGCACACAGGACGCACCGATGTGAATAAATTCTCGGCAGTGTCGGCAGGTTTGACGTTGGCCAAAATAGGACAGAAACGTCGATTCTCCATCGATGAAGACCCACGACTCGATGTTGTGTTTTACGATCATTTTTGCAATCCGAACACCAGTGTAGATACTCGGAAAGGTAAATTGTTGATCACTTCCGCACATCTGCTCTCGCACTGAGATGACGTCACCGTAGGCAGATAAGAATTTGCTGATCGCATCGTCCGACACGTCCTCAGACAGATCAAACATCTTCACCTCCACTGCTCCGTCCTCCAACGTTATTCGCAGGGGGATCTTCTTCCCTCCTTCCACTACCCTTCGTGTTTTCCATCATGTTCTTCGCACACTTTTTGTGCCAGCGCCAAGTCGACGACCTTCACGAAGGCACATCCTAGGCTCCGGCTACACTGTATTCTCAACACTTCACCTGACTTTAAGCCCAGGACAGTTCCAACGAAACTTTGCACTTTCACATAGTCCGGCTTTTTCGGCATCATCGTATAATCTATGCGGAATGTGTTCTCGCGGCGCACCATCGCAGAGTCGTAGAACGTAGGAACACGCAACGGCTCGGCGATGAAAAAACGCAACGAAAAAAAGGAAAGCAAGCTTTTAATCGACTTCCTGGTTTAGCTATAACGTAGACGCGTCTGCTTGGCTCGGAAGTTGAGCGCTAACTGATGTGTTATTCAAAAATTCTCAATCTAATATGTGTAGGAGGAGGACCATTGTATCAACAATCAATTCGAAACTAACGATTTTAAATTGGCTCACTACTTGACTAGCCTATTGGTCCCAAGCAAACGATTAACGTATCCCATTCTAGTCGAAATTCTAGTACTACACTATGTTTGTTTTGATTTGCCATGAAAGGTTGACAGATGAAATGAGGGGTTGAAACCTGGCCTGCAGATTGAGCAATTGTTTTTGAATAATTTATTTGAAAATAACAAAACGATAAGATAAGAAACTCTGAAGTTAGAAATTTGATCGGCCTTTACTTCCATTGATATTTATGAGTGAAGGGGCGAGGGGGAGGGTAACCCCCCCCCCTCACGATCTTCGCATATGAGATAAAACTATTTGCATAATTCATCTGGAAAAGAAGTGAAATTGTGAAATTATTTCAGTTTGGAATCTGACTTCCCTTGGCAGGAAAAGTGATTTTTGGCATTTAATTCGAAACAGCAATCTTTGAACAGCTATAACTTTTTTTTAGAGACATTCTAGCACAGACAAAGGATGGCAAAGTTGTTAGGCATTTCATGAACTATACTTAAACGTGATTAGTGGCATGGTTTAAGCTAAATTGTGGTCCCTAGGAATGAAAATTCAAAAAAAGTAGGTTTTCCTATACTAATTTCCATACAAATTTCAAACGCAATGCGGAAAGCCGGGTTAAAAGCAATCATTCCTAAATTTTGCACAGTTGTTTTGAACGATTGTGCTCAGTGTTCGGAAAATCATTCCCAATCTCATTCATTGAGCCTCCCTGCGAGAATAAACTCGCGTGCGAATGCGGCAAACAAAATTCACGCTTGAGATTCTCATGTATATTCATGCACTCACACTCACAACGCTGAAAAATCATTCCAGCTTAACACTCATAAAACCACTCAAACGTCAATTGATATCATGTCTATGCATGTTGTGTTAGTTTTCCAACCCCTGATGCGCAAACAATAGTAATATCAATGAATAACGCCAAAATAGAAAGCAATGAATTTTTGAACCTGAAAACTCATCGGTGATTTTTGCGACGTTGAATTTTGCTAGGCAAAACTCATAGGCTGATAAACTCATGCATGAGATTTTAGTTTTTGAGTTTTTCCGAACACTGATTGTGCTACATTTTCCCGAATGTCACTTCCCCGAACAATTAAGAGATGAACTAGCCTAAGGCTAAAAATCTCCAAAATAAAGATAAAAAAAAACTTCCCCGAACGCCATTTTCCCGAATACCCATTTTCCCGAATACCCATTTTCCCGAATACCCATTTTCCCGAATGCCGTTTCCCCGGATGTGCCATTTCCCCGAATGCCATATCCCCGAAAAAAAAGTTAGGAAATTTCCAACCCTGATTGCTTATGGCGCAACACCCCTACCAAATATTTTTTCTCGTTTCGCCTCCACAAACGATAATTTAATTAAAATGTTGAAATCTGCATACATTATTTTTCGGTTTAACTTTTCGTCCATAGAAGGTGGCGCTATGCTGTCAGTAGTTGTGAGTGTAAAACTCACAGCATTCCTCGATTCATTTGTCAAATCATATATCTCACAAGTTTTGCCAAATTCCTCGATTTGAATTTATAAAAGAAAAAATCTCGTAAAACTATGTTATCAATTATTAAATCCATCGACCTCACATATTGTCTAAGTTCTAGGAAGAACTGCTCGTTTATAAAAGAAGGAAACATTTCCTCAAAATACATTACCAATTTGTCAAAGCGTCAATCTCACAAGTTTTGAGAAAATTTCAGAAAAAAACATTATAAAAAAGGGAAAAATACGGCCTACGGCTGAAAATCTCGTAACTAAATTTAAAAAGAAGGGAAAATCTCCTAAAAAATATATTAGCAATCTGTCAAATCATCGATATTAGTTTTGCCAAAGTTTTCGAAAGAACTGCTCATGAATAAAAGAAGGTAAAATCACCTAAAAATATATTATCAATTTTTACACTTCCACTTCTAGTACTGCCGCCGTCTAAAACTCTCGCCCCATTGATTTACTTTGAACAGAGTTTTTCCCTTCTTTTAATCATTAGCTGTTCTTTTAAGGTTAATTGTTGCAATATTCAAAGATGTCTTCTTAATGATCGCGAAACCAACCTAAGAAATGTAGTACAGTCAAGGTATTTTATAAATTTTTGGATTTCATTCGAGGAAGTTATATTCGGGAAATGGCATCCGGGGAAATGGGGGTATATGTTTGTATGGGATTCGGGGAAATGGCGTTCGAGGAAGTGACATTCGGGGAAACAACATTCGGGGAAATGTAGCACAATCGTTTTGAACCCAAATGGAACCAAAAATACATTGTTCTGAAAATTGATCAAGATGACCCACTCTAATACACACTGAAACAAATCGACATGTACCGTTTATTGGATCCATCTTATAACATAGCAATGTCAGCAGATTTATTCATTCTATGTGATGATTGATAGATTCCATTGGATTATCACTTAAAAACTATGACTGCGATATGGAATGATTTCTATCGTAATTTCACATACTTAGTATGTACTTGATAAAACTTTGCTTCGAACGTGGTTAGCGATTGGTAAGATGTATATGAATATTGTCTGATATATTTCATGGTGAAAAACTGTAGGTATGTCATGGGTGAGAACAGACATCTAGAAACTAATGGAAAATCATATAAGTTTGCACTATGAGAAAATTCAGTAAAATATACCTGTTTTCATGATGAATATTGCTCACTAAAAGATATATCTTATAGGATAATCATGTATATTTTATTGGAGTTGCTTTAAACGATTTTTGACGTGTCGCGTGTTAACAGCCATGTAGAAACTATTGGACAGTCATTTAAGTTTGCTGTTTAGGAAAACATGTATATCTCATTGGAAGCTTCCTTTGATTTTTGAGGTTTAAAGATTGTAAACAGATCTATCCCAATCATTATATAGTCATATAGATTTGCCAACAGCAAACATTTGTTTTGGCATGGTTTTCTGGGATGACGGGATGACGGATTGTTCCATTAGATAAGGGGTTGCGAAAAAGAATGTATTGAGATCGAAAAAAAAAAATGATTCTACTGCAATATTTACTTTGCTAAGATTATAACTGTAAGCCTTCTACACGGCTAATTCAGATTCCAGCACTAGTACTCGAACTTCATGAACCAGTTCCATGAACTCTTATAATGTAGTCGTTGTTTTATTGCACACAGGACTCACAGGAGCATTAAGAAAGATTTGAATACACGAAACCTCCGAAACGGAGTATAAATTTGTCAGTGTTATTTGTCTTCCTTCTAGCAAAACGAGCATAACGTTGCACTACATTCCATGTGTCGGGAGAGCTGTTCTTGCTTCATGCTAATTGAACGAGCTCAATATTGAAATCAGCCGTGGCCCAGTGGAATCGAGCGCAGACACCGAAATCATTCACACCTCAACAGTTATGGATCGAATCCCAAATCAGCTACAATAAAAAAAAAGACAACTGTGAAAGCTCCCACTGCCTGATGTTTATTTTTCGATTTATTTTTAGAAATCGAATAAATATATGTGTTAAAAGAAGAAGTAAATTTCATGTGATTATCACATAACACTTTACTTCGATTGATTTATGACACATATATTATATTGTGGTGAAAAGTAAAGCTTATGCTTATGGGTTTCAAATCCATTTCAGTTAATTATTATAATTTGACCGATTTTCATTTACAGGGCTGTTACAACAGGCGCGGATTTCGCTAATTTCACGGATTTCGCTATTTTCGCGGATTTGTCGCGGATTTGAACTTTCAGTCGCGAAAATCGCGGAAACATTAAATGATGTCGTGAAAATCGCGAAGGAACTGATGTGCTGTCACAAAAATTGTGGAATTGTAACCTTTCCGTCCCGGATTATTTTGCTGTCATCAATTGTGTTGTTCATTTGGCTCTCAATTTTTTACCGGTTCAAAGCAAACACCATGCAGATAATCGAGAAATGATCTCAATTCCATAAGTCACACCGGATTTACACGGAAAATTCCCTGAAATCTGTCCAACGTGAGACATTTTCATGTTTTTTTTTTAATTTTATTTCCAATATGAACATAGCACTTTTCGTTGTCAAATCATAAACGAATCGTATACATGCGAATAATTGCCATGTATACCGGATATTCTAGGTTCTTCAAATCGTCCAGGAGTTCAGTTGATTTGTTCTACTATATCAACCAAGACTGCAATAATGTCTGTAGTATCGAAATATGTCCAAACAGATTCAAAGTGTTCAATGTGGATCGTGCCTGACCTATTGCTACGTATACAAGATGTTACAGGTACTGAAATCATTCTGGAGATCAGATTATTTTTCTACTACATCACCCAACACCAATTCAATATCTGTAGTATCGAAATATGCCCAAACAAATTTGCAATGTCTATGTGGATCATGTCAATCTATTTCCGTGTATGCCAAATGTTCTAAGACCGGAAATGAACCAGCGTCTGGCTGAAAATCTCCTTAATAAAGACAACCAACCAACCAACCATGTTCTAAGATTTACAAATCGATATGTCGATACTACAGATATTATACAAGTCTTTGTTGATCTAGTAAAACAAATCATCTGAACTGCAGGACGATTTGGAGAACCTAGATCGTCTGGTATACGTGGAAATAATTAAACATTATCCATATAGACACTATGAATATGTTTGCACATATTTCGATACTACAGACTTTATCCCAGTCATGGTTGATTTAGACAGAATGATTTAGAGATCTTATAACACCTGGTATACATAGCAATAGTTCATGCATGATCCAAATAGACACTGTGCATCTGTCTGGAAATATTTCGATACTAAAGACATTGTCCCAATCTCGGTTGATCTAGTAGATCAAATTGTCTGAACTCCAGGACGATTTGACGAACCTGCAACATCTGGATTACTCGGAAATCGATCATTAAATGATCCACATATACACTTTAAATCTGATTGGACATTTTTCGATACTACAGACATTATTGCAGTCTTGGTTGATCTAGTAGAACAAATCAACTGATGTCCAGGACGATTTGGAAAACATATAATTTCCTGTATACATAGTAATAAGTCGTGCATGATCCTAAAAGTCACATATATACGATTCGGTTATGATTTGACATCGAAAAGGTTCATATTCGAAATAAAAAATATCATGAAAATGTCTCAACATTGGACAGACCCCAAGGAATGTAAATACAGAACCGCGACGTGACCAACAAGTGTGACTTATAAAACTCTGGTAATTTCTCGATTATGTGCAGGGTGTTTGGTTTGAATCATTAAAAAATTGAGAAAACTAGAGCCAAATTAACTACAACATTTAGGACAGCAAAATACGTCAGAGACGCAAAGGTTAATTTTCAAAAAAATAATTGCATTTCAAATGAAAATGCATTATTTTTTTAATAATGTTTCATCAAATCTAGGCCGGTATTATTCAATAAAATCTCATAATGTAAGGGTGTTTTATTATGTTCACTAATAACTCAGAATTTAAACTATACATAAATAACTGAAGATGATACAATGTTATTCTTTTATTTTAAATTCAAAGGTTACAAACGATTCTCCTTTAGCTCAGTCGGTAAAGGCGCAGCTACAAAGCAAGTCCATGCTGGAGGCGACTGAGTCCTATTCCCGTCCGGTCTATTAATTTTTCGGGTTGGAAAATTTCTCTACTTCCTTGGGCATAGAAAGCTCTCAATTAAAATGTGAAAGTACTTCAAAGAACACTAAGGCAAAAATCTAATATGCTATAAGCAATTAGCTTGAAATGCCATGTAGTAGTATACAAATGCTATTTTTAAGCAATGAAAACAGTTTTTTTTTGTCGCGGATTAGTATTTGAAGTCGCGGATTTCTTTTGTGAAATCGCGGATTTCGCGGATCAAATTTAGAAAATCTTGTAACAGCCCTGCATTTATCATATGACGATCATATAAAGTTACCAAATTATCAGCATTGTAAATGTATCAGATATTCATATAGAATTTACCTGACACATTTTCAATCATGTCATTTTCAATGGATTATCTTATAGCGCAAATTTATAAGATTTCCACATAACAGGAATATGTCATATTGGTTCAGTGTACATACATACATACAACACACATAACAATACAATATGTTAGAAGAAATCGAAGTACCTACGATTTATTATGCTATGAACATATTGCATTATATACTACTGTACCTTAGCAACCTACGTAGCAACAGTAATTATTGAATCAAAATAAATTCAATAATTACTGCCACTCGAGCCGAGCTTATTTCTTTTACTCTGCGAAAAAGATATGGGCCCAGAACTGGTCATAGCCCGCAATAAGATGCAATCAAGTGAAGTCGGAAGCAGTGCTGGAAATTCCTCCAGAAAAGAAGCCGGAGAGCCGGAAGTAAGAAATGTAGCTGGAGTGCTGACCGCTGGGAACGGACGAATCAGTTGAGTCGGCATGCCGTTTATCGAAAAGCTGAAGGGTCGCGAAAATTACACGACTTGGGCTTTCGCCATAAAAATGACGCTCATTCGCGAGATATCCTGGTGCGCAGTGTCGCCACGGGACGGCCAGGAAGTCGACGGAGAGGTTAGTTTGCGGGTGTTGGCCACCATCTGTTTGAGCCTGGAGACGACAAATTATAGTCTGGTCCAGGACGCGAATGATCCCAAGGAAGCGTGGGAGAAGCTGCGGAATGCTTTTCAGGATAACGGTCTGACGCGAAAAATCGGGTTGCTGAGGAAGCTAACGTCGATCCGGTTGGACAATTGCGGTAGCGTGGAATCGTACGTCGATGAACTGATGTCCACGGCATACAAACTTGCGGGAATTGGGTTCAAGGTCGATGATTAATGGCTTGCTGTGTTGTTGCTGATGGGACTTCCGAAGCATTACGAACCCATGATTATGGGACTTGAGGCACCGTGTACTGCGTTGACGTCTGACGCAGTTAAGGCAATTTTTTTGCAAGACGTAAAGGTGCAAAGCGGACCGAATAATGTCAGCGGAGATGGTGCGTTATACTCTATCCAAATATCGAAGTGTCGTGGTGGCAACGGTGGTTATGCGAAGAAGGATGATACATGCCACAACTGCAAGATGCGAGGGCATTTTGCAGCAAAACGTCCACAGAAGCAAAATCCTCCAAGAACGTTTGGTAAAGCTTTGTGTAGCGTTTTTGCGATAGGCGATGTAAGCGCCTCGGAGTGGTAATTCAATTCTGGTGCCACATGTCATATGTCCCGAAGTGGCAACGATTTTGCGAAACAGCAAGAATTGTCACGCTCTGTGGGAACGGCAAACAACAGCAGCATGAAGTCGATCGCGAACGGACTGGTCAATTTTGAGCTGTGTGAAGGCCGCATCGAAGTTCAAGAAGTGCTGCAAATTCCGGAACTAACCACTAATCTCCTATCGATCACCAAGATTTGTCGGAAAGGATTAACGGTAGTCTTCAATGCGGAGAAATGTGAAGTACTCGAAAGTGATGGCAAAGTCATTGTATCGGGTACACAGGTACGCGGCATGTACATGCTCAATCGGAGGAACGAGTGATCGTTACATACAACGAGCACAAGCATCTGGCACAGAAGACTGGGACACCTCAATCATCAAAGCTTACGAAAGCTGACAACGATGGCAAAAGGTATCGATATGACGAAGTAAACGATCCCCGAATGCATTGCTTGTATCGAGGGTAAGCATGCACGTAATCCATTTCCTTCCAGTGCGTCACGAGCCGAAGGGCTGCTGGATTTAGTCCACTCCGACCTGGTTGGTCCTATCGAGGTCCCTTCACTAGGTGGAAGTCGTTTCATCATGACGTTCATCGACGATGTGAATCGAAAAAGGAAAAATGAAGTATTCGAAACGTACATGAAGTTCAAGTACACGACCGAAACGCAGACCGGGCGGAAGCTGAAAGTTCTGAGGCCGGACAATGGGACCGAATACGTCAATATACCGTTCAGACGCAGCATGGAGAAGGATGGAGTCGTCACCAAAAGACTTGACGAGCCTGCGCTCCCGATGCAATCTGATAGACCATCTGAAGAGCAAGGGTTTAGGCACAGTGTTCGGGCGCACCGATTTCCCTGCGCTTTGGTCAGATAGCGTATAGGGCATCGTTGTGCCAATTTGGTCGTGGCACATTTCGAGTATGAGAGAGTGATTGCAGTTTGCTCAAAAGTGCCTGAGTAAAATGCAAGTATTTTCGATGATTACCCGTAGTTGTTACAGTGAAGATATACACCCATATTCTCGTTTATGTCTGGACGTGTTTATCATACAGAAACATTTTTATTTGATTTTGTGTGGTGCATGGGTTTCGGGCGTGGACGGGCATATTGGTGATAATATTAAGTTTACGTTAGGATAACGTTGAAAAATTGAGATATGTATCGCTTCAGTTTGAGAAGCACTTCACTTTGCAACCGATGAACCATTCTGACGGCCCACATTACCGTGCAGGCGCCGTGTGTTGGCAGGGTCCAATATTGGACAGTTTTATGTTTCTAAAGTACCATCAGTTAAAACTGTATTTTTCAGCTTTATCTCTATACATTCTTAGGTGTTTATTAGAAGATTATCATGGAGGTGTACGCAGATTCAATGAGTAAACGGTAGTAACATTAAGCGGTCCATAGTTGGGCGATGCTGAACTTGTGGTATTTGCACAACATTTCATGTGAGTACCAAAGTAACCATATAACAACAAAATAATTTTAAATGTAGGTGCAGAGTGAGACAATGCCACTGAGATATGGTTAGTTGGGTATTCAGATGAAACTATTACTTTAAAAAACTAATTCACCATGTGCCCCTTCTCGGAACGAGTGTATTGTTGATGGACCTGTTCTACGATTCAATGATGGATTCTGTGATGATGAGTATCACAAAAAAAAGGTAAGAGGTAAAATAAGTAGCACGATCTTCATCGAAATGTAAGTATTATTGACAATAATAATAAAAATCAATTCGTTTATACATTGAAATACTTATATAAAAGAGAAGGTCCAACAGGGCACCTGATTGAAGCGATTTGATAACATTTCGTGGATAAAGGGCGAGCTCTTATCCCCACTCATTGGGGCATCTTCCTCCTGTTTGGGGCTTGTCTTTTTGACCAATTGGCTGATCAAGTTGCTGGAAGGAGATTCTTTATTGTTCCGTAGATGCGTATAGGCGACTTTGCCTATCGATCTACCCAATCCGTTTTTGGCCCTTCATACAGCGACATGTTGTTATTAAGCTTGATCAAGACAAACAGAGAAGAGAGCCCACTGCTGTCGGACTTAGTTTCCGTGCTACAATGGGTGGAAAACCACTATCATCTATCATCAGTGGTTGGGCGCGCCGATTTCCAGGCAAGTATTTCGATTATGTTACTTATAGTTCGTTTACTGGTAAAGTTGTTTCACCCCAGCCCTCACCGATACAATCTGAGATGCTGTCTGATGACCCCGAAGGCTACAAGGAAGCGACCAACAGACCGGACCGTGAACAGTGGATCGCGGCCATGCTTGAAAAAATAGCTGCTTTGGAAGAAAACAAGACGTGGGAGTTGACGAACCTTCCAAGCGATCGTAAGCCTATTCGTAACAAGTGGATCTTCAAAACAAAGCGAGGAGCAACTGATGAAATCGAGCGGTACAAGCATAGAGGTAACTCAAAGACTAGTAGGTCCCAAAGAAACGTGCTCAACTTTTTGGCTTTGATCTGGTACTATCTTCGGTCCCAAGCTAATCGATTCACCCCTCGAAACATTTGAAAATTCAATAACCCCTCATTTTATCTGTCAAACTTTCTTAGCGAATCAAAACAAACATTGTATAGTACTAGAATTTTGACTAAAATGGGGTACGTTAATCGATTTGCTTAGGACCAATAGGCTAGTCAAGTAGTGAGCCAATTTAAAATCGTTAGTTTCATATTGATTGTTGGTACAAGGCTCGTCTGGTCGTGAAAGGGTGCTCGCAGCGGCCAGGCATCGATTTTGACGAAGTGTGTGGTACGGTATTCCACCATCCAATACCATCTGGCGCTGGCAGTGAAGCACGACTTGGATGTGGAGCAGATGGATGCTGTCACCGCGTTCCTTCAAGGGAAGCTAACAGATGAAGTCATCTATATGTACCTACCGGAAGGGTTTGCCGGTAATTCGAAGGAAGTCTGTCTTTTGCGAAAAGCACTATATGGCCGTATGTGGAACAACCAACCAGCTGGATGAAGCGCTGAAGGAGTTTGGACTGCAGCGGTCCAAAGTTGATCCATGCCTGTACTTTCGTCTTACATCTATGTCGGCGATTTATTAATCTTCACCAACAATGCCAAGTTAAAGCGGAAGTTGAAGATGTTCCTTCACAATCGCTTCAAAATGACGGACCTTGGCGAAGCGATTTTCTGTCTCGGATAGAAGATCACACGAGATAGGAAGAACGGAAAGCTGCGGGTAGATCAGGAGCACTACATCGACAGCATTTTGCGACGGTTCAATCTGGCGAACTGTAATTCAGTCTCCACACCAGCGGAGGTTGGTGTCAAACTGGATAGGTCTATTGCACCGACGACGCAAGAAGAGATCAGCGAAATGAAGCAGGTTTCTTACCAGGAGGCAGTTGGTTGTCTGGTGCAGGCGACGCGGTCAGACATCAGTTTTGCGGTCAACCAACTTAGCCAATTCAACAGCAATCCCGGACGTAGCCATTAGAATGCTGTCAAACGCATCATCCGGTACCTGCGAGGTACTAGTTCAGTTCGGCTGTCATACTCAAAGGAGCACTGCGAATATTTAGTTGGCTACACAGTTGCCGATTGGGGAAGAGATCCGGATTCCAGGAAATATACAACCGGTTATGTTTTCACGTTCATGGGAGGAGCGGTGTCTTGGAATGTTAAGCGACAACCAATAGTGGTGCTATCCACATGCGAAGCGGAATGCATCGCGCTTTCCCGCACTACCCAGGAAGCATTATGGTTGCACCATTTCCAGTCACAGATTGTTGGTATGCCTGAGATTTCGATCCGGTGTGATAATCAATCAGCCATCTGTATCGCACGTAATCAAGGCTACAATCCCAGAACCAAACATCTAGACATCAGGTATCATTTCGTCAAAGATGTGCTAGAAAGAGGAGTCGTCGAGAGGACGGTTTCACCAAACCGCTGATGACTGAGAAGCTGGAATAATTCAAGATATTATTAGGATTCTTAGCTTATGCCTTGTTCAGATTGGAGAGTTATAACATGTTATAACGGTTGTCAAATAATTGCAACACAGAAACCACCATCAAGATAGTGCTATAACATGTTATTACTCTGTAGTCTGAACGTACTATTAGGAAAGAGTGTTAGAAGAGATCGAAGTAACCTACGGTTTCCTATGCTATGTACATATTGCCTTGTACATACTACTGTACCTTAGCAACCTACGTAGCAACAGTAGTTGTTGAATCGAAATAAATTTTCACTAGGCTTTAGCCACTCGAGCCGAGCGGACTTATTTCTTTTACTCTGTGAAAATTATCAAAACTATAATCACATCACTTATCAAGGTGAATCCTACTACTACAAACTTAACCTTCTAACAAAATATCCCTCCCGTGATCTTTGTGGGGATACAGATATACTTGGTCTCAAATTCAGCAAAGATCACGCACTAACATTCTCTTCTAATTCCTACACCTGATTGCAAGGACGTGGCCGGCGCCGTTATCGATCCTTAAATATTTGGAGTCACTGAATGTTGTACAGTGAGAATGATCGACCACTCCCAGTCAGTCATTCAGTTGATGAATTGTGCAATTTCATTGGTTCAGATCAATCACAGAGTAGCAGCAAACCATTGATATGTGCAGTTAGTCTAAGCTAAGCTAACATCAACATTATCTGCAAAAATGCAAAGAGTAGCTAAATGTTAAAATAAAACTCACGTCAATAAGTGTTTTCACTGATAGTCCATTTTCTATCGCAAAAAAAAAATCACAGATTTTCGCATAAATGCAAATCCACTATTTTCTTTGTATGTATAGCAAACTCAATTTTATCGATTATTTTGTGAAATATCAGTTTGTGTGTAGAAATATACATGCCAAGTATTGCTAATTTTGCGCCAAAGTAGACTACTGCACTAAAAATAATCCATCAAAAATAAATTTCGCTCATATAAAAAAATCAATAACTTTCAAAGTTCTATCACCAGCATGTCAATATGAAACTCAATTGAAAAATGTAACACTTACATTCAAAATTTTAGTATTTATTATTTAACTGGGTTGAGCAAAAATAATTCTAAGGGTTCTTTTTTTGCGCAGCGGTCTACTTTGATGTAAAATTCACAATATGGTGTGAAAATTAAAGTAGGTTAGGAAAAAACATTAATACGAAAAAGGTTTTTTTGCAAGTCTCTTTAAAAACGCTAACATTCGCAAATTGATAACAAACCTTAGGATCCGTAAAAAAAATATTCCAGGGTCCTGTTACCAGATTTGTCTTGGATGATTTGGAACAAGTTTCACTTTATTTAATTGGAATTTTAGAATTTAATATATGAACGAATATCGCGTAAAAACAGCGTTGAGTGTATACAAACGGCTTGAACAGTTTTCCATTACCATTGGAGTTGTGGTCAGGCGCGATATACCACTAGGGGATTCAAACATGATATCCACTCATGAGGAAAGTTGGGGTCCTAGAATTAGTGAAAGCATGTGCATGGGAAAAATCATTTAAGAATCGCCCCCATATATGTAAAAGGATTCTGGAAGCATCAAAATAATTTTTTTTTTAATTCAATTTACCTTATAATATTTATACTTTAAACTTTCGTTACAGGTTCGGGAACGTTTACGACTTTCATTAGAAAAGAATACTGAGCTTGAAGAAGAGCTATGTCAAGCAAAAGAAGAGGTAAATATTTATTGCAATTTTCAATATGGTGTAGCAATATGTTTTACGAAAAACAAAAATGCTTTTCTGCAATATTAAAACAATGAAATGGTCCTTAAACTTTGAAAAAGCTCTAGAGGTAACTCTAAGACCAGAAGGTCCCGAAGAAACGTGCTCAACGTTTTGGCTCAGCTCTGGTACTCTCTTCGGTCCCAAGCTAATCGCTCCACGAACCCCTCATTTTATCTGTCAAATTTTCATAGCGAATCAAAACAAACATAGTGAAGAAGTAGAATTTCGACTAGAATAGGGTACGCTTATAGATGTACTTGGGACCAATAGGCTAGTCAAGTAGTGAGCCAATTTAAAATCGTTTGTTGTTGATTCCACCGGTTGCTTTTACTACGTAGCTACCCCGTGTTTTTTTTTGTCACAGGAATGGAGATACGGGCAAGCGTCTAGAATAAGATACTAAAAGAAGGTTCTAGAGACAAACCTTCCAAATGACTCTTCTTGATGCATGGTCACTTTTATGTAAATATAATTTAAGTTTCGCAAAGTATTATTAAATTTTTTTTACCATCTATTTTTGTATTTCAATATTAATTATCGTTCACGTTATATATGTACCAATTACATTTGTTCATTTTGTGGAATAATAACAAGTTCACTTAAGTTAAACTGAAATCACTATTACAAATGAAATGGATTGTAAATCCGCATAAAAACGAAACGCTTGCATACAAGCTGCCTTCCAAATTTCTTTTTTACAGCCACTGAAAACGTTCACTGGCTTGTGAGACTCGTTGTAAAGTCCAAGGTTCAAATCCGAACCATTCTCTCTCGTTAAAAAAAAAATCAATCGAACCAGAAATAGATTGAAGCGAGACAGATTAACCAAATGGTATGAGCGAGAAAGAGTTTCAATCGGCTCAAGATCGTAGTTGATGAGTTTTGTCGTTTAAAAAGGTAGTTAATTACTTCGGTAATTAACGTGCTTCCGGCCGCGAAGACTATGATCACGATTTGATCTGAGGGTTTTTGCAACGTCCACTCGTCCATTTAGTCTTGGACCGTAAAAGTGGCGAGAGTGCGTGAAATAGTTCTTGTGTCGCGGTGTGTTTAAATTGGTATATTAATTATAGTTATTAAAATGTGAGAAGTCTTGTGATTGAATTTAATGTTACTTTTCGTTTCCTTCGCATAGCCTGAAAGTTCAGCAGCTAGGTCAAAGTTGACGTGCGGTCAAATTTTTGTGTGTGTGTTCGTATAGAGAAAAGGTAATTCGTGGATAATTGTTTTGTGTGGAGATTGTTTGTTAACGCGTCGAACAGCCGTTCGCCGACTTTTTATTTACGATTCGCTTCTAGCGATACACGGCACACCGCATCTTTAGTTAGACGCTACTCTCGACCCCACGCTTCTGCGTGAGGGGAAAGCCGGAAGAGAACAAACCGTTCTGACTGAGCGGCCATTTAGCCATTCCCGCCACACGTGTAAAAACACTGACGTTCCCCAACGTCGTCTGCAGCGCCGATCCATTTCGACCGAGTTCAGTACCAGTTTCGAGACCACGCATCGACTGGGAATTTCCGCAGCATCATTGCCGATCGCGGCATTTCGGGCGATAGCCACAATACCGCCGCAAACCAGCCGGTATCTGCTTTGCCGACCAATTCATCGTGCAGCTGTTTCGGTACCGTGAGTAAAACAAACAATTAATCAAACCATGCGCATGCGTTAACTACACCATACACACCACGAAAGAAGAGCTCGATGAGCAAAAATAACTAGCGATCACTAGAATAAATCCGCACACAGTAGGGAAACTAAAGAAGAAGAAACACGAATATGAAAACCTAGGTTATACAATTAAATAAACTTACTTAAATGTTTTAAAGTAGTTTACCCCAATAAATGTTCATTCGTTAAATGTTAAAATTTTCCATGTAAATTAATTTTTGGTTTCGAGAGTTCTCACATTTCGCGTCGTTCTACATTTTTGTTGTTGTGTTTTTTTACGCTAGGTTAGACTGCCTGGGGAATCAGTCTCGATCGGTGGGGATTTATTTGATAAGTGAGTTCCTCCGGTGATGATACTGGTGAGTGACGTTTTCGTGAGAAGGTAGAACGACCGGTAGCAACAATCATTCTACTTTCGCGATTGAGGCGACCTCTACTTGTGGAGAATCTTGATCCATCATACCATTTGAGTCTTCTGTTTCGTTCTCAATTTTAAATTTTTGGTTCTGATTGAAACAAACCCGCCTAACGGCGCCGGTGGTGTAGTGGTAAGCGTGATAACCTCTCACCCCAGCAGGCCTGGGTTCAATCCCAGTCGGCGCCGCCGGGATGTTCTGAGGCATAACATCTCTGATCACGCCTTCCTTCGGATGGGAAGTGAAGCCGTTGGTCCCCGGTTCATGAGTTGATGGGTCGATAGGTAGGATCCAGGTGTGGGAGCTGCCTTCCTGTGGCACGTCGGTAGCATTGGTGCTCAGCACGGAAAACAAGATCGACGGAAAAAACAAACCAAAGGAAAAAAAAAAAAGAAACAAACCAACCCTGAGGTCGGGTTTCTAGCCGGGCTAAGATTTTGTGACGAGCAACGAATTAGGTATAGGAAAAACGTCACGATAGCCGTCAAATTCGTCGGTGGCTCTGAATGCGTTTGCTACCAAATGGATTAGTCGATAAAGGTACATTCTCTCCATGGAAATCAAATGCTCTAGTTGCTTTCCGGTAAGAGGCTGGCACAATTTGTAACTGGCGCTTTTGCGCTAAAGAGAAACGCTTCAAATCAAGAACTGTCTCCTCGTCATTAATCACCCTGATGTACTCCGTTGCCGCAGTTGGTCTCCCAAAAACATTTTCCATCCAGCGTAAAAAGTGCCCAGCCAGCTGCGTCCCATCAAAGGAACAACATCTTGTTCGCAACGTAGACTTACCAAAAACTGCCTATGAAAGTCTCCTAGCTGTACCGACACCTCACCCTTTCCTAAAACTTTCAGTTTTTTTACCATCGATAACAACTAGACGCTTGCTGCATGCCTTAACAGAAAGATTCCTAAAGTTACGCAGAAACAGATCCTCAATCGGATAGAACTCAATTTTTGAGAAGCGAGGATGAAACAAGAGGTTGTGGTAGCTCGTTTGGGCCGAAGACAAGAACTTACACCAAGTAGGTTAAATTTCCGAAGCAGAAGTAAAGGGTGTCCACGATGAAATTGCCACACACAAAATTGATTCGCAAAATTCGAGTTTTCATCCGATTGCCATCAAATTTTCAGGGATTGAGAAATAACTATTAAACTTCATTTTCCCATTTTACTCGTATTTTATTTACAGTCCATACGCAAATGCCCGCACCTTGGCCTTAACCCCGGCCATAAGATTCTGCACAACCTGTGAATCAACCGTTTTTTGCATGTAAACCCATACTTTCTTCAGTTCCTCGACTGTCTTCACTACCCTAGGTCGTTTAAGAAGGTGCTGCTTCATAATCGCCCAGTACTTCTCGATGGGGCGGAGCTCCGGAGTGTTGGGAGGGTTGAACATTTTCGGCACGAAATTGACCTTATTGTCCGCATACCACTTCAGCACGTCCTTGGAGTAGTGGCATGAGGCCAAATCCGGCCAGAAGATTGTTGGGACGTTGTGGGCCTTCAGGAGAGGAAGCAGCCGCTTCTGGAGGCACTCTTTTATGTACACCTGTCCGTTCATCGTGTCCTGGGTCACGAAAGGTGCACTCCGCTTCCCGCACGTGCAGATGGCTTGCCAAACCAGGAATTTCTTCGCAAATTTGGACATCTTCTGAGTGCGGACATGCTCCGGAACGCTGAACTTATCCTTGGCCGTAAAAAACAGGTTGCCGGGGATCTGTTTGAAGTCGGCCTTCACATATGTTTCGTCGTCCATGATGCAGCATTCAACTTTCGTCAGCATGTTGAGGTACAACTTCCTGGCACGGGTTTTGGCGGACTTGTTCTGCTTCTCGTCGCGATTAGGGGCCTTTTGTACCTTGAACGTTCGAAGCCCAGCCTTAGTTTTGGCCTTCTGGACAAAACTTCGGCTTAGGTGCAGCTTCTTAGCCACATCCCTAACGGAGGCGTTCGGATTTCGGTTGAAGGCCCCAACTACGCGGTTGTGATTTTTGGTGTTGTACGGAATACTTTTTCCTTCACTTCTGGGCTTCCGATCGGTGGTCAACCGTTCCTCGAACCGCTTAATCACTCGCGACACCGTGGAATTCGCGATTCCCAACGTTTTAGCGATGGAACGATGCGAGAGATCCTTGTTCTCGTGATGAATGCGCAAGATTTTTTCACGCACGAGCTGTTCTTTCGACTCCATTTCCGCGAGTTTTGATCACAGGACTTTAAAACTTGCAGTATGTAAATAATGCACTATGAACTAAATCCACCCAAATTTTCATTAAATTCTACCCAACGGTTAAAAAGTTAGAGCAATTTCATAGTGTGGCAATTTCATCGTGGACACCCTTTAGAAGTTGGAGTGACAGCAGAAATCGATCATTTTCTTTTAGAAACAGAAGTGGTGGAAGATATGGCTATAGAAGAAACATTAATTTCGATAAAGAGTTTTTATATTCGTATTGCACGAAGAAAGGTCATGTCAGGAAGTATTGTCATAAGCTCAAAAACAAAATTCCTCGCAAATTCAAATCCAGTGTAAAGTTTATTGATTCACCTAAACCTACCGATTCAGGAACTTCAGGATTATTCAAGCGGCTAAAGGAGAATATGCAGATGAAGATTCTCCTTGTTTATTGATTTCAACTGTAAACAAAATTGTACCTTTTTATGTTGATTTAAAAATTGAAAACAAAAGAATAACTAGGCTGCGGATCAGTGGAAAGTGTAATTTCTGAAGGCCGACGCACAATGCATACGTTTTCGGGTTTTTTGACAGATAATGCATGGGCTAATTTAATGCTATGTATCACATCGGAGAATTTTTTTTTCATAACGCTGCTTAAATTTTTTCGTTATTTGTTTGTACTTAAGGTCCTTTAAACTCTGTCCGGGAAACACAAGTTTAAGCTGAGAAAACACTTCAGTCCCACAAACCGCCAAGAACGAAGTATTATATATTATATTCTAAATACTGCGAAAACGGAATGGTTCCTGGGATAAAAGGTACTAAGGCTGGATTGATAGACATCCTTGTGGCAAAAAAATAATGGAAATATTAAAAAAATGCAAATATATATTGGGATTTTTAATCTTAAAGAAAAATATATACATTTTTGTATAAACGCAATGCAAATAAAATAATATTGGCCTCAGAAAAATTATCACATACCATCACATATAAGAAATTAAAATCACCATTCACACAACTACCCTAGTCGTGGAAAAAAATCACAAGTGCAGCCAAAAAACAAAAACTGGCTAACACTTCTTCTTCTTCGCATTTCAAGCTTATTGCATATCGCATATAAGCTTATTGCGTGCTCTCAACATAGTGTTCTGATGCACTTCCACATGTATTAATTGAGAGCTTTCGATGCCTGTACCATTTTTGCATTGGTAATTGTGTGGCAAGTTCAATCATCCTTCTATGCCCAGGGAAGTCGAGAGATTTTCCAACCCGAAAAATTCCTAGACCGCACCGGGAATCGAACCCAGCCACCTCCAGCATGGTCTTGCTTTGTAGCTGCGCCTTTACCGACTGAGCTAAGGGAGGCCCTAACACTTACAGCAAGTAAAAATGTTTGATCCTCAGTGCAACGTCGCAACAAGCAGCAATCCTCACCAACAGCAGCAAACTCCTTCCAGCAGCAGCAGCAAAACTCAGCAACAGCAACAACTACTCATAATCCAACAGGTCGATGAACTTTCACCACACTTATGCCTGATATTTCTTGGATATTCAAATGCAAGGTTGCAAATATTCATTTCAGTTAAAACAAAGTTTTTTTTTAAATTATGAAATAATTAGATGCCATGATCATATTTTGAATTGGTAGGATACAAGAAGAGGTTGCAAAGAATGTGTTTGACATATTAAACCTGGTTATTTCACTTCATGAGAGTCACAATCAGCGATTTTTCACAAACTCACTAACTCACTCACTCACTCACTCACTCAGCGATCAGAAAATCGCTGATTATGACTCATAGAATGCAAAATTTACAGGTTTTATATTTTAAACGCATACTTTGTAACCTCTTCTTGTAAGTTACAAGTAAAACATACCATCATACCATCTTTTGGTTTTATTATTCCGAAAAACATTATTTTAGCTGAAATGAGTATTTGCAACCTTGTTCAAAAGGCCAATAACCTTTGACGGCAATGCACAAACATGCATATACACCATGCCGGTTGCACTCAATGGAATAGCAATTGGAAGCTCACAGGACTCACTCGACCCAACACCGTCAAATCACACTTCAAACACTTTACTGCAAGTGTTCACCCAGCGGCATCGTCTCCTGGTGCTCACTACTGTATGAACAAAAGGAGACAGACAAAATGGTGTAGCAAACTGCTTTTTATATGCACACAAAAGAAAATTGCTTAATTGTTGGCTATCAAAATGGTGAATTTCTCTAAATGTGCGATTCTCTACAAATTTCTATCTTCAATAGTTTAAGGTCACCGCACTTTGCAATATTGTTCGAATCAGACAAAAAGAAATTTTACAAATGTACTGCCTGACGAACAGAAATTGGTCGAGAAAAAAGAAAACTACGCCACTCATAAAAATTGATTCAACCAGCAATAGGATAAAACTGAAAAAAAATCTTACAATCTACTGTAGGCCACGCACGAAAATTGCCAGGAAATAGATCCACTTTCACACGCGAACTTACTTCGCACTTGAACTCACTGTACAAAACTCACTTTATCCTCGTCGCCACTGATATAATTTTAGTGTTAAGCCGGTGATTGTAATATAAAATACAACTGGTTTCGTCTTCAGTCAAACTACTTCCGATCGGTTTATTTCACCTATTCCTTTGCATTACTTACCTCGGGACCCGAGCTATACGCTCTCTTACTCTCTCGACTCTCATCCATTCGAAGGTAGCGGTCTGTTTTGCCTCACTACAAAACATCGAAATGGCATTGCCTACTGCACCGTTACACTGCTCAATGGATTCCAAACCAGGTTTTGTTTACTCTCCTGACAGTTGAGTTTATTTGGCTGCGATATCATACGGCACTGGTCATTTGAAGTTTATTATTTTATTGATGAACTTAGTATCTGTACTTATTGGACATTTTCTCTTCTACAACTTTGCCAGGCCCACTTTTTGATAGAACTGCAAGATAATTGGTTACATCCAAATGAGCTCAAATTTTGGGAGGATAATCAGAACCTTATTTAAAATCAGTTAATCGAGAGATTAATCGATATTTTGAACCACCCTAATATAGAGTGAATCTTAAAATATAGCATCATAAAATTGCTTAGTTTAACGACTTTTCAGTCTCTAACGACTGCGATGTAATCTGTAATCGTCCAATTTGAGAAAAAAAAAAAAAACAATTTAAAAATATACATTTCTGATTTTTTGGCAATTGAGCGAGTTGGAGCGAAATTTATATCTTGAACCACCCTACTATGGAAACATAACAAGGGACATCTATTAAGTATGACACGCTCAAGAAATGGCTTGGAAAACCTTGGCAAGTCATGTAAGCATCAATTTCGCATGGCATATTTGATGGGTACTCTCTTAAGCGCAGGGGAGAACCTATTTCTTGCACGAGGATGTTACTACAAAATCGAGCGCTAAACGTGATTGTTTACCCCTTGCTAAATTAAAGGAGAAATTTACAGCCCCGAAAATATGTTTTTTTTTTCGGTACGTTTTATTTTTCTTAAAATATTGGAAAAAATATTTAAAATCCAAGAATATCAGTTTTTTCTTAGACTTTAAAAAAAAATTTACACGTAAAAATATTTTTAATATAACGTCATAAAAAAACGTGATTCTCAGCTAAACCGGAAGATCAATGTTTTGTGTTTCATAGAGTGCAATATTAAGCCATTAGAACATAAAAAGAATTATATTTTTTTTTTCTAGTTTTCTTTTTTTTGAAAAATCAAAAAATAATTATTTTTTGGAGCGGTAAACTGCTCATAAAAGCATAACTGTCTCATATGAATAGGAAATCAAGCAAAGATGGGACAATTATGCTAGTATCGGCAGTAAACTTTCCTTTAAATAGAGTCAAAGCCGTTTCCATTCTATCAATTGCTGGATAAAAGATCTACAATAAGGGTCATAGCGATTTAAATTTTGAATATTTATTACGCACGTTCAATGTGAGTGGAATGCAGTTTAAAGAATGATTAGCTTAAGTCTGGATTTACTGAAATTCGAGTAAATGTTACCCAAATAAACAGCTCAAAGTCGGGTAAATAAAATTTCAATATATATGGGTACATTCATCAATTTGTACTAGTAATTTGAATCAAATAAAAGTCAAAGCGCGCAACGCGAGTACCACTTTAACATACCATGGCCTTGTTTGGATTGTGTCTAAAATAGACTCTGAGCAATTTTATACAAATACCGAAATTATATACAATGATTCAAATGTAAGATTAAAAAACCCGAATTTATCCACCTATGGTGTGATTAGACATTTCTTACTTATTCAAGTTTATTTATTTTATTGTCATTATCAGTGACCAAGCCCCCCACCCCCGTGTCATCCAGAGACGCTACGCCACTGCCTGGGGGTACCCGGAATATATCCGGGTGTAGTCTATTTGGTGAGGCTACCAATCACCTTATCATCGTATTTTAATGTGATTTAATGGGTTTTAATTCAATTAATATTCAAGCAACTTCCCCGGGGTACCCGGAACATGTCCAAGTGTGTCCAATGTGGTCTGGAACACTTAACACGACTTGCATTGATCTTATTTTTGAATTCTGTAGTAATTTGATGTGTCGCATGATGGTTTTGATACGTTTTCGGTTAAATCCAGCGTGAAGGCCCATATTCACCGGATCTTATTCCGGCCATATCTCCGGAACCGGTTCACCGATTCCAAAACCGTTCAATAGCGTTCAATGGGACCTATCATTTGGCGCCGAGTTTGTCCAAATCGGTTGAGCGGTTGCTGAGAAACGTGAGCGCATTCATTTCGTTACATACACACACACATACACACGTACACACACACACACACACACACACACACACACACACACACACACACACACACACACACACAGACATGTTCCGATCTCGTCGAGCTGAGTCGAATGGTATATGACACTCGGCCCTCCGGGCCTCGGATCGATAGTCGGTTTTTCAAGTGATATCTATACCCTTCTTTGTAAGAAGGGTAAAAAGTACGATTAAGAATGTTTCATCAAAATTGTACATTTTTTTTATTTTAATAAATGGGTAAAGGATATTAAATAAACGAAAAAATCTTTGTACTTAAAAAAAATACTTTTTATGGTTTTTTAGATGTTCATTTCATATACCTACTTTTTATGTGTTTTGAATTTAAAATGTGTTCACAGAGGATTTTCGATACATTCCGTTTGCATAGCATTGGTATTTTTTAGTTATAGTAACGCAGCGTTATCAAAGCTTTCCTTGCGTCACTGCTGATTATGATTTTACGCATGCATAAAATTTTCCAGTAAACTAATTGTTCTTTCAACTGTACTACCCATAATCGCATATCAGTCCCATATGGATAGGAAATCAAGCAAAGATGGGACTGATATGCGATTATGGGTAGTGTAAGTCGGGTCTATAACATTGCTTTAATGTGTATTGTATGGAATATAACATACATTCATATTAAAAATATATGATGTATAATTTATGTAATATATGTAGAAGAGACGGGCACAAGGTTCAGTTATCGCCGTTACCCTCTTCCTTGTGGCCATGAACGGAGTTTTCGGAGGACTGTCGAAAAATGTTTACTTTTTCGTATATGCTGATGATGTACTTATCGTAACTACCGGCCCAACAGCAGCACGTAACAGGAGCAAGGCCCAGGCAGCAGTCTCCGCTGTAGCCAGGTGGGCCAGCACGGTAGGTTTCCAGCTTTCGGCCACCAAAAGCGTCAGGTGCCACGTGTGTCCATCCCGGCACCGTGTCAGCGGGCCACCTATTAAAGTTCAAAGCCAGCCCATACCACTGAAGAAGACGGTCCGTATTCTGGGGGTACTTGTTGGCCAGTCCCTCAATTTCGAGCAGCACTTTAAGGCGATCAAGAACGACTGCCGCACTAGGATCAACTTGATCCGCACCATCTCTCGCCCCCACCGGTCTAAAAATCGCGACACTCGTTTCCGGGTTTCAATAGCCATGATTTCCATTAGATTGCCTTATGAAACGAGCCAAAATCAATCAACTGAATGCACTATGTATTTCATACGACAACCTTATGAAATTTGAAATTTTAAACTTTTAAAATATACATATTCAGTTAGGAGAAATGACGGCTTCGGCATGACAGACTATTTTCGGTAACCCAAATTGAAACACTATTTTCACTGGATTTTCTTACGAAAACACTTCGCTGAATGCATGCAAACGATTCTTTATGCTTTCAGCTTCAATTTGACTATATTTTTACCACTGAGAAAAAGCAATCTAGCAGGGTTTTCTTGAAATGAAACACACGCACTACAAATTGTAGCTGATTTCGAGTTGCCGATAATAGAACAGCAGATTTACATACAGTTCAAATGGAACGGTTGCCGAAGAAAAACTGGTTGCTGACAATACTCGCTCTCACTAGAGAAGATTGGAGCTTTGTAAAAGCGTTTCAAAACAGTTTTTGACAATTCTTTCGACTGAAATTGTTAAAGCAGCTGGCAGCAAAAGATTGTAAACAAACCAATACTGCATATGTGTGCGTTCTATAGAGAAAAAGGCTATAGAAAGAAGGTCGCTGCTTAGGTTGCAGAGAATACGTAAATTCCCCTATATGAATTTCAAAATGACTGATTTTAAAATTCAACATTTTTAATGTCGATCTCAATTTGTATGAACTCTATACAAATTTGAATCCCCAAATAATTAGATATCTTATCACCTGTATTTCTATACGGCTTCTATTTTTTAATTCATTATATACACCGAAATCTTATTATATAAATTATATACACCGAAAGGTTGATTATCGAAGATGCCACAATTTAGGTCATATTTCCATGGTATATTCTGCAAAAATTGAAAAAAAGTGTAAAATGATAATAATAATTTTAGTTGTTCCGCTTGTGAACTTACACACCAGTTTCGATGGGTTGAGAGTCTCGGTTATGCCAATAGATTGGATCTTTGCTATACCTGGCAGTATCCTAAATAATGAATAAAGCAAAACCAAAAGTTATGTTTATAAACATACCTATAATAGAATATAAATGAAATTTATAACCTGTTAAAAACCAGCTTGCTTAGCTTGACAGAAACTGCCGACGCTCTCAGGATGAGAAACATGAACGGTTCCACTGTCTGTTTTTTCGTGGCTCGTGTTACGTTATCTAGACACTGTTTAGAATGCGAATATCTAGTTTTCTTCAATATCTAGATTTTCACACAAATATTTACGTTTCTTCTACGCCAGCTAATTATGCAGGACCACAGCTGCTTAGTATCAACTTCCGGTTGAACTGCTCCGATTGCGATAGACAGTTCGTTCTCGCTAAATGTTATTAATTGGTTGGTCGTGATTTTCGCTCCTGAATGTACCTTCCATTTTATTTATTAAATAAATTGAAAACAATTATTTTAACTTACATCTGAATAATTCCAAGTTGACTCCGGGTGCTCCGTTCAAAAAATCTGCGATGAGCTTAAGTTCGTCTACTACGCTAGGCGCCCTTTTTGGTATTTGCATATGTGACAGCATTGAATCTCATAAAGCGCGTCAATGAAAATCCAATGTAAGTATGACGTAAGAAAATCTTACATTGTTATAAAGATAATCATAGGTAATATATGGAAAGCATAGTTGCCTTATGAATTCAAGATTTTGAATGTTTGTGCAGCTTCATAAGGCGGAACTTAAGAATTTTGCTAGTCTAGTTGCCCGAGTGTACTGTACGGTCTTGAGATGACGTGCATCGCCACCGAGGGGGGCGACACATCTAAATCTCAATTCTAGATGCTCAACAAATCACACACTTCGAAAAATCTTCTTTGATTTCTCGCATCTATTTGCATCGCGCATCATCTTTTTGCAGGAAATCTTCAAAATCGTCATCAATCTTCTTAATACCTTCTCAGCGTGCGCGCAGCTAACCTCAGCAAAACACAATTTTTCCTGCATCGTAGATAGAGTCGCCCCCCTCGATCGCCACCGAGGGAGGCGACTCTATCTACGTGTATATTTCATATAACCACGCTGGGCTATACAACAACATTTACAGTATTGGACAAAATAAATCATACGCTCAACCCAAAAAAGTATATTACATCATATTTTTGCTTTTTTGCACGCAATTTCAGCAGTATATTCAGAAAAGTCCAAGTATTTCTCATGGTGCATTCAATTAGCTGAATGAAAATTGTTATAATATTCTGCTATTTATGTTACAAATTTAAATACATATATGCGCATTTTGTGCTTGGACAAAATAAATCATACACTCCTAAGATTTTATATTTTAGCCATCGAATAAAAACAAAATCTGAAGATTTGGCATCACGACGTAATATTTGACAGTTCTTGTTCCGGGAAGCGTGCACATCGCACCATTGTGTTTTGTTTGCGTCATTTGAAAAGTGAAAAATGTCGCCGGAATGACTGGTCTTCTGGAAACGAGTTGAGGATGAGAGCAAATTTGAGTTGACGCCTTAAGGAACCATACATACAAAAGACGGTTAAACACGGAGGCGGAAATATCATGGTATGGGGAGCATTTGCGTGGTCCCGGTGTTGGAAGCTTGGCTCATATAAAGGGAATAATGACTGCAGATGTGTACATTGACTTGTTAAGTGAAAATCTGGAAGTTTCGCTACTGAAAACTAGCCTGGAATCCAATTACATTTTCCAACAAGATAATGACCCAAAGCACACAGCGAAGAAAACAACGGGATTTTTCAAATCAAATCGGATCAAAACGCTGGAACGGCCCCAATCTCCCGATCACAACCCAATTGAGAATTTGTGGTCTTAGATGTGGTAGAAAGTCATACAATATATTGAATATTCCATACCTGCACAGTTTTAGCGAAAAACATACAGAAGTGTTGCAGAACAAACCATTATTGTATGTTTGAATCTACCTGATATATCGAGCTCCAAAGAAAAATTATATGGGTGTATGATTTATTTTGTCCAGTACTGTAGGCCCTTTTAACTTTCTTTTGGCTAACGGTACATCTCTACCGGGCGGGGGATTACCCCCTACGGTGGAGCTCCGATCTCAACAAAACCCTACCTAACTTTGATGTACCAGATTGTTTTTTTGCTCGTTGCCTGTATTGTTAGTCTT